>NW_019646434.1:337055-367411 GCF_002806865.2 Cucurbita pepo subsp. pepo
TTTTTTTTTTTTTTTTTTTTTCTTTTCGTTTTCTCCTTTTCATATATATATATATATATATATATATATATTATTTTCTTTTTCTTTCTTTCTTTCCCGGGTCGTTACAGATCTTCTCAACATGCACAATACCCCTGGGAAATAGACACGTTGCACCACTCAAAATCCAACATGTATCCAACCCTCAGTCAAATGCGCATACTACCCCTCGGGCTGACACGTGTCCTCCGGTGGTTTGTCCTCCTCATTTTTATGCATATTGTTTTTCAAGATTCATAACGTTATTTTTTAATTTCTTTGGGTTTTTGTATATTTTCCTACATAATCTAAATCAACATGATTTATTCATGAAAGTCGTAGAGTATTCTTTTTTACAAAGTTGTAGAGCATTGATTAGTTTTTTTATAATTTATTTCTAATCAACCACGTGAAGAAATAATTTTGATCAAAATTGGAAGAAAGCCATATTATTGCAGTTTCTTGTGGTTCTCTGAATTCTGACTTTTGGTTCGAATCAATTCTAGCTTTCTTCGTGAAACTTGTATGAAATTTCTCCAAGAACGACATATAAAAAATTCACAAGCTTATTAAAAAAAAAATCATCTCAAATTTAAAGGAAAACTAAAACAAAAAAACTCGAAATCCTTACCATTCAATCCTTCTCGATTCTTGGTAAATTTAGACTATCCAAATATTCAGATTGAGTCTTCTCCCGAGTAACTTTAATTAATGGTCTATGGTCATAATCCAACTCCTAGATTAAAACATTTAAATGAGGCNCACTCAAAATCCAACATGTATCCAACCCTCAGTCAAATGCGCATACTACCCCTCGGGCNATGAGGCATGGAGGACAAAAGGACTATTTTACCCCTTGAGTTTACTTGAATCCAATTTCCTAATTTTTTTTTATTATTATTTATATTTTCTAAACAATATTCTCTTGAAATTCTCAATAAAATTTAAATTTGAACTTTAAAGAAAAATCAGATAATTAATTTCTCATTATACAATCATTTCGAATCACACCGTAGGTGAGTGGTTGGTTTTATGAGGAAGAAGATGTTTCGAGTGAACCGACCCAAACTAATTCACTTGTACTTTACCTCATCGGTCCAGTTGGATTAGACTAAATAGGTCGAGTTGACTGACATTTGTCCAATTGAACTAGATTTTTTTTTTCTCAATTCGAACTTTTTGACACAATTTTTTTGCTTCTAATTGATAACTCGACTCAATTTGTGACCCAATTAAAGACTTTTAGAAAATTTGGAGCATGAACCACACTCGAGAAGTCAATAAACAAATAAACAAATAAGTAGTCAAATGGAAGTTTATTCAAACTTGCAGGTTAAACTTCTCTCATTCCTTCCGCTTTTAAGCCAATCAATCATTGCAAAGATGTCCAATAGTCAAAACGCAAGTTAGATTACTTGTCAAGGGGAGACTTGGTCTATGTTGTGATTTATGCCCTAAAGCTTCGTAATTAATTATTTAGTTTTTAACCATAATTTTTATTATTTTATTTGTAATTTAATTTTTATCCATGGTATGAAAATTCAAGGTTATTAATGCAGTCTTAAACAGTCTGTGGTTGACATACAAGAGGATCGTGTTCAAGTAATAATCTAAAGAGTTTATAGTATAGTAACACTATTGATATGACCGGATAAAATTAAAGAATAATAGCATAGAAAAGTAAGTTTTGGAAGGAAAAATTACAAAGTGGGATTTTTATTTAGACTAAGTAAACTAACATTTCATCCCTTAAACTGAATGTCTGCATCTGCTTACATCAGATTGAGAACATACCCCTAATAAATCTCTTAGCTTCAAGGAGACATTCAGCTTTGAAGGTTTGGTCATCACATCAACTACTTGATCTTGTGGGCTGCAATATACTTACTCAACAATCCCAGCTTTTGATAATTCTCTCATAAAATGAGAGCGTACATCTATATGTTTTCTTTGACCATGTAAAACTAGATTATTTGACAATTTAATTGCAGAACTAATATCACATTGAATGACAGTTGTTTGACCTTGATTTAGACCAAGTTTGTTCGGCACTCTTCTCAGCCATATTTCCTGGCATGCACATGAAGCAGCAGCAATGAATTCAACTTCAGCCGTAGACAAGCTTACAACTGGTTGTTTTTTTTATTGCCAAGAAACATCTGCTGAACTTATCAAAAAAGATAACCTGAAGTGGTTTTCCGATCTTCTAAGTCTCCTACGTAAACGCTATCTGGGTAAGTGTAATACTCGAAGAAAGAGAAATAGAAATAGAAAAAAAAAGGTGAAAAAAAAAAAAAAGAAAGTCAAGAGAGGGGCAAATAGGTAAGTTTGCCCCTCCAACCACTAAGGGGGTCTAAATGAAATCCTATGAAGAGTCCTGCAAAAGAGAAATAGTGAGAGAATGGGGTTAGAGAGAACCTAGAGTGAAGAGAAAGAATGAACCGCCGTAAGACTCACCGAAAATTACTGTCGGAGTCTATTCCGGTCAAGATCATGATGCAAGGAGCCTTTCTTGGAGGGAAAAGAGAATGTGGGTGGCCGGAGTCCCATTTTCCATCAAGAAATTGGAAAAATCTACGAGGTAAGATCTTGAACGTTTTCTCAGATCTACGATTTTTCTTTGTGAATCAAGATCTGAAATCTTGATATATTCATCTAGGAACAACTCTCTATAGGATCTTTGAAGAAGTTTGGCTGAAACCTTGATCCGAAGGCAGAAACCCGAGAATCATCCAGGAACGGAGAGAGAAGAAATTTCGATAGCCATGTCTCGAAGGCGAGCGGCGAAACGCAACTGGGCAGGCAGTGGACACGTGCTGAGCGTCGGTCGGAGCTACGTAGCTTTGGTGAGACGGCAACACGTGTCGCCTTCAAACCCCAACCAGCTGCAGGCCACACGAGCAAACCCACCTGCTGACTCACCAACCCGAATTGGGGCGCCTGGACTATGACTATGCAGAGAGCGGGCGGGTGTGGTACAGTAGAGAGCGCGCGGGTGTGGTACTCGCGAGTAGACCTTCTCCCGCTGCGCGAGGACGTATGGCGGAGTGTGGGAGCACATGAGGGTTGGTTCCGGCCCGTCCGACTTCTGTCTGCTTGATTTTCATCCCAATTTCAATTCTAATCATATTTTTATCTAACTTAGGACCTAATTGAGAAAAATCAGTATTCTTGAACACACTATTTGTGCAGGAGTGCTAGGGCACGCGTTAACAAGTAAGTCACCACCAGGTATTTAGGAAGAAATACTTGTAGGGTTCGCTTGGATTGCATGCATGCTAGTACCTTTGCCTTAGAATTAGCTCTCCATGAATGAGATTAGTCGGATTGATTGTTATTAGTGTATTGGGTGAATTGTCTGAGTGTTGCTTGTATGCTTTAAGCTTCCGCCGTACGTATGCATGCATTTAATTTATGTTGGAATTGTGTATTCTGCGTTTCGGGTGCTTGATGGATGAGTTCGCCCCCATTGAGCGCGAACTTCGTGTTCTGGGTGCTTGATGGAGGCCATCGCCCCATTGAGGTGGCGTGCCTTGCATGAATTATATATTATGATGTTAGAAGACAGTTGCATGCACACTCCGTTATTTGCTAGGGCCCATTTCTATGATAAGTCTAAGNTCTTTGAAGAAGTTTGGCTGAAACCTTGATCCGAAGGCAGAAACCCGAGAATCATCCAGGAACGGAGAGAGAAGAAATTTCGATAGCCATGTCTCGAAGGCGAGCGGCGAAACGCAACTGGGCAGGCAGTGGACACGTGCTGAGCGTCGGTCGGAGCTACGTAGCTTTGGTGAGACGGCAACACGTGTCGCCTTCAAACCCCAACCAGCTGCAGGCCACACGAGCAAACCCACCTGCTGACTCACCAACCCGAATTGGGGCGCCTGGACTATGACTATGCAGAGAGCGGGCGGGTGTGGTACAGTAGAGAGCGCGCGGGTGTGGTACTCGCGAGTAGACCTTCTCCCGCTGCGCGAGGACGTATGGCGGAGTGTGGGAGCACATGAGGGTTGGTTCCGGCCCGTCCGACTTCTGTCTGCTTGATTTTCATCCCAATTTCAATTCTAATCATATTTTTATCTAACTTAGGACCTAATTGAGAAAAATCAGTATTCTTGAACACACTATTTGTGCAGGAGTGCTAGGGCACGCGTTAACAAGTAAGTCACCACCAGGTATTTAGGAAGAAATACTTGTAGGGTTCGCTTGGATTGCATGCATGCTAGTACCTTTGCCTTAGAATTAGCTCTCCATGAATGAGATTAGTCTGATTGATTGTTATTAGTGTATTGGGTGAATTGTCTGAGTGTTGCTTGTATGCTTTAAGCTTCCGCCGTACGTATGCATGCATTTAATTTATGTTGGAATTGTGTATTCTGCGTTTCGGGTGCTTGATGGATGAGTTCGCCCCCATTGAGCGCGAACTTCGTGTTCTGGGTGCTTGATGGAGGCCATCGCCCCATTGAGGTGGCGTGCCTTGCATGAATTATATATTATGATGTTAGAAGACAGTTGCATGCACACTCCGTTATTTGCTAGGGCCCATTTCTATGATAAGTCTAAGGAATTGCTGTTAGGAGCGATAAGTCGCTCTAGCCAGACTTAACCTTCCCCTAAGAACTTAGCAGATTACCACGGCAACAAGATACCTCAGGAGTGTTTATAGATTGCTAGTGTGAGAACGGTATCTATAGCTTCATGGATTGACATAGGGTTCTTGACCAGTCCTTACTACTCTTAGCCATTTTGCATGGGAAATGTGTCCCCACGTTGTACAACCCATTAGCTGCAAGGGAACGGGTTGGGTCGCGCCCCCCATAGGGGGACATATGGGCTTAGGGGTATTCAGCACACCCCTAGGCTAGATACCATGTAGTCCCAGATAGCCATGTAGAGGTAGCACCTCATAGAGAGATACCGACCATATCAACTTGTCGTAAGGAACCTCTAGGTGTCTAATGAAAGGACGATGAACCGGTGAAACCCAAGGGGCAAGCTCCAAGGGACTAAAATTAGAACCAGATGTACTAGAACCAAATTAGGAGACCGTGGGAACCTGTTAAGTTAGAATGCGAAGAGAGCCTACATGTAGGTGGCTTACTGAGTTTAATTTTTATACTCATTCCTTTCTACCTTTTTTTCAGGTGTCGGTCGAGGTGGAGGAGCGTTTGAGAGCTGTGCGGTCAGAGAGGAGGTCGTTCCAGAGCGTCAGTCCCTTTTCGGTCTTTTGGAGTCTTTTGCAAATTCTTTTTATATTTGTATTGTATTTCCTTTTTGTAAATTTAAATCATCTTTTTAAATATTTGAAAATTACACCCAGCTTTCTTCTATTTTAATTTTATTGGATTTTCATCTTTTTATTTTACTATTCTTTCTATTTTGTTATCTTTTTGTTTGTTTTCGATTTCGTCTTTTGGGTCACGGTCCGAGCTTCGAAGCCTTGAAAATCGGGTCGTGACAGTAAGAGATAAGATCACTATTTCCTCCCTTGTAGAAAATTCCAAAATCAAGAGTGCCTTTTAAATATGTTAGCACTCTTTTTGTTGCTTGTAGATGAAGCTAAGTAGGATTTTCCATTTATCTGCTTGTATGTCCTCCTACAAACATCACATCTGGTCGAGTGGCTGTGAGATACATAAGACTCCCAACAATTTGTTCAAAATGAGTCCAGTCTACTTTAACACCTCCTTCATCATTCATTAGTTTGTAGCCTAGAACAATTGGATTGTGAGCCCGATTGCTTTTCTCCATTCAAACCTTTGCATACGTCCAATGCATATTTCTTTTGATTAATAAATATTCAAGACCCAAAAAATACCTCATTTTGCCAAGATCAGTCATATAAAACTCATGCTTCATGGACTTCTTACATTTAGAAACTAGCACATTATCATTTTCAGTAAAAATGAGATCATCAACATACAAACTTAAAATCGAAATCATACCATCTTCTCCGGCCTTGATGAAAAGAGTGTTCATAATAACATTTCTCAAAACCTTCCTTCATGAAATGAGCTTCTATACGACTGTACCAAGCATGTAGAAAGCCTATAAGTGCCTTTTTTAACTTATAAACCCTGTGTTCATTTCCTTTTTGCACATAACCACAGGGTTGAGAAACAAACACTTCTTCATTCAGCTCACCATTTAAAAATGCTTACATCTAACTGATATATGAACCATCCTCTTTAAGCTGCAAGTGCCACCACAAAACGAATTGTTTCCATTCTTGCCACATGAGCAAATACTTCTGTATAATCTACACCTTGTTGATGAGAATATCCCTTCACCACTAACCTTGCCTTGTGCTTGTCTATTTCTCCGTTTTCATTCAATTTGATCTTGTAAACTCATTTCACCCTAATAATCTTTCCATTTTCTGATAATTATGTCATTTCCTAAGTATCGTTTCTGTTAATTTCTTCTATTTCTGCATCCATGGCTTTTCTCTATTTCTCACTCTTTACATCATCTTCAAATCGAGTGGGATCACCTGCAAATGTGAGTATGGCTAATTGAGTTGCATTATCCTCTTCTAAGAGTCATTTTCGTGTTTCATAGTCTTACATCCAAATCAGTGTCTTCCTACTCATCTTTTCTTATGAACTAGATGAGCTTATTTCTTCTTGTTTCCTCTAGAGAACTAGAGAAAATATCTTTCTCTTCTAGATTTGCATCAATATCAGGCTCATCTCTACTATCATTAATCTCATTCGTCCCTTTTTCATGATTTTCCAATTCGAAATCACACCTAACTTCTTCTTTATGCTTCTCATCTCATTCCCAACTTTTGTTTTCTTCAAATATGACATCTCGGCTTATTAAATTTTTTTGTGAAACAGGATCATAAAGCCGATAAGCCGACACAAGCTAAACTCTCATCCTCCAGCTTTTTTCTTCTACTATTTGGTACATGAACATGAGAAATACACCCAAAAACTCTAAAAGACTCAATTGAAGGCTTAACTCCACTCCAAGCTTCTTCCGAAGTTTTATTCTTAACGCTAAAGTTATACTTCGATTCAAAACATGCATTGTCCAATTTACTGCGTTAGGTCAAAAACTTTTGGGAAGTTACTTTTCTAAAAGATGTTGTGTACCATATTCATAATAATTCTGTTTTTCCTCTCCGCAACTCCATTTTGTTGTGACGTGTATGGAGTTGTTAACTGTCTTTGTAGGTCATTATTATCACAAAATTATTGAATTCCTGTGATGTGAACTCCCCCATGGAGGATTTTAAACCTCTTGAAAACATGAAAGGCTAATGATTTTTCTGTAAATAAGAAAACCCATATTTTTCAACTATAGTCATCGGTAAAAGTGATCAATTATGTAACAATTCATATTTTTCCATTTTTCCTTATTTTTAATTCCAAAAATGATGGAATATTATGTTGTAGCATTTATTCTCGTTGGAAAATATGCATGATTTCTGGCGAGACAATTATACCTTAATGGGAAACGTCTTGACATCCTTTTTATATTCCTATGCACAACCCTTCACTTCCCTTAAAAATGATTTTACTCTTGAAGTTAACTTTGGTGTCTTAGTGTGTTCTAGAGAACGGAAAGTCGTGAGCTTCAAAAGGAAATCGAGTGGTTGGGTTTCGAGCTGTTGGGTTCATGGGGTATTTTGAGGGTTCCTGGAACATTTGAGTTTTATTTTGAAGGCAGAATCGAGTGAATCGACGTCGGGATCGCTGTGCTCATTAGAAATCGGTGTTGTAGACGCTTTGAGGTTGTCGAAAGCGGGGAGGCTATGTCATCGTTGTCGGTGCATCATTGACTAGGGTTTCGTGGTGTTGCGGGTTGGGAAGAAGAGCATCGGATCGGGTCAGATACTCACGGACACAACCCTTGCTTCCAGCCCTCAGGTTGTACGAAGACACGGGTCGTAGTTGCTTTGGCCCAAACAGGATCTGTAAGTAGATGTTTGGTTTGCCATCAAGATATAAAGCCACACTTTTGGTGGCATGGAATGAAGACGGATATCGCAGAGTTTGTAAGTAGATGTTTGGTTTGCCATCAGGTCAAGGCACCAAGACAGAGACCAACATGATTATTGTAGCCTCTTACTGTACCAAAATGGAAATGGGAGAATATTGCCATGAATTTCATTAAAGGGCTACCAAGAACATTAAAGGGCTACATGGTCAGGCCACCTACACAGTAGACAATTGCGCAATGTTGTACATGAATGAAATTGTCAGATTGCATGGAATTCCAGTATCAATTGTATCAGATCGTGACCCATGTTTTACTTCAGCTTTTGGCGCGGACTCTAGAAATCGTTGGGCACTCGCTTGGATTTCAGTACAATGTTTCATTGACAAACAGACAGACAGACAGAACGTTTAAATCAAAGTTTAGAGGATATGTTACGTACCTGTGTGCTTGAATTCGTTAGTAGTTGGGATTCGAAGTTGCATCTCATGGAATTTTCCTATAATAATTGTTACCTGGCGACAATTGGCATGGCGCCATACGAGGCATTCTGTGGAAAACGATGCAGAACACCAGTGTGTTGGGATGAGGTAGGGGAACGTGAGTTGGTGGGTCCAAATTGGTCCAAGTTACGAATGAGGCGATGCAAAAGATCAGAGAAAGGATGTGCACTACTCAGAGTAGACAGAAAAGCTATGCGAACTCAAGATGGAGGAATCTAGAGTTTGAAGTGGGTGACATGGTATTCTTGAAAGTGGCCCTGATGAAAGGAGTCCTAAGGTTTAGACGCAAAGGAAAGCTGAGTCCTCGATTTATAGAAACTTTTGAAATTTTGGAGAGGATCGGACCCGTTACGTATATGTTAGCCCTACTACCACCTCTCTAAACTGTACACAAGTATTTCATGTATCTGTACTTCGTAAGTATATGGCAAATCCAACACATGTGATAGATTATGGGGCTCTAGAAGTAGTAGAAGACTTAAGCTATGAGGAAAAACCTTTGGGAATTTTGGCTTGCAGGGTAAAAGACATTGCATTTGTCAAGGTATGGTGGAGAAACCAACCAACGGAGGAGGCTACATTGGAATGAGAAGTTGTTGTCGGCGNCAAGGCAAGTTTACAAAAGTTAGGTCCCACTCATATGTTGCAGGTGTTTGCATTTCTAACCCAGCATTGCCAATCTNAGCACCGGATCGGGTCGGATACCCTCAGGTCGTATGAAGACACGAGCTGTAGTTGCTTTCGACCCAAATAGGATCTACATTCATTTTGGCTCAACATAGACGCACGCCTGTAGCATGTTTTCTCGGCTTCGCACGTATATACATGGCTCGACTCCTCCATCAGACTTCCTTGGCTTGACGGTAGCTTGACTTGTCAGCTCGGTATATCNTGGAATTGTCCAACCACTGTTACTGAGGTACGAAGCTTTCTAAGCTTAGCAGGTTATTACCAACGCTTCATAAAGGATTTTTCCAAAATAACTGCACATTTTACGCAATTAACTCGAAAAACTGCTTTTATGGTTCGAAGAGTACGAAACAACTTTCAAGATCTAAAGGATAGGCTGGTGACTGCGCCAGTACTTTCAATGCCCGACGGCACAGGGAACTATGTCGTTTACAGTGATGCTTCCAAGAAAGGCTTGGGTTGTGTGTTGATGCAACATGGGAAGGTTATTGCCTACGCATCCAGCCAGTTGAAGGACTATAAAAAGAACTACCCAACGCATGATCTAGAACTAGCAGCGGTGGTTTTCTCATTAAAGATATGGCAACACTACCTTTATGGAGAGAATACTATAATTTACACTAACCACAAAAGTTTGAAGTATTTCTTTACTCAGAAGGAGCTGAATATAAGATAACGGAGGTGGTTAGAGCTGGTCAAAGATTATGACATTGACATTCAATATCACTCCAGGAAGGCCAATGTGGTTACAGACGCCCTAAGTAGAAAGACAGCTCATTCATAACCATTATTTACAAGAAAACCCAGGGTACAGGTAGTTTTTGAGCAAGCTGGAATAACGGTGGTAGTGGATGGTATTAAAGCACAACTAGCTCGACTGACTATACAACCCACCCTCCGTTAGAGAATTGTCGATGCTCAGATAATAGACTCTGAGTTGGAAAAGATACTTAATAAGATGGATGGAGGCAAAACCAACTGACGAATACACCAAGGCATCTGATGGAGGACTACTGTATCAAGGTCGGTTGTGTGTACCAATGGTAGAATAACAGAGGAATAGAATATTAAAGGAGGTGCATAATTCTCCATTCATCATGCATCCTGGAGGTACCAAGATGTATCAAGATATAAAGTCACACTTTTGGCGGCATGGAATGAAGAAGGATATCGCAGAGTTTGTAAGTAGATGTTTGGTTTGCCATTAGGTCAAGGCACCAAGACAGAGGCCAACATGATTATTATAGCCTCTCAGTGTACCAAAATGGAAATGGGAGAATATTGCCATGGATTTCATTAAAGGGCTACCAAGAACATTAAAGGGCTACATGGTCAGGCCACCTACACAATAGACAATTGCGCACTATTGTACATGAATGAAATTGTCAGATTGCATGGAATTCCAGTGTCAATTGTATCAGATCGTGACCCACGTTTTACTTCACCTTTTGGCGCGGACTCCAGAAATCGTTGGGCACTCGCTTGGATTTCAGTACAACGTTTCATTGACAAACAAACAGACAGACAGACAGAACGTTTAAATCAAAGTTTAGAGGATATGTTACGTGTCTGTGTGCTTGAATTCGTTGGTAGTTGGGATTCGAAGCTGCATCTCATGGAATTTTCCTATAATAATAGTTATCAGGCGACAATTGGCATGGTTCCATACGAGGCATTATGTGGAAAACGATGCAGAACACCATTGTGTTGGGATGAGGTAGGGGAACGTGAGTTGGTGGGTCCAAATTGGTCCAAGTTACGAATGAGGCGATGCAAAAGATCAGAGAAAGGATGTGCACTACTCAGAGTAGACAGAAAAGCTATGCGAACTCAAGACGGAGGAATCTAGAGTTTGAAGTGGGTGACATGGTATTCTTGAAAGTGGCCCTGATGAAAGGAGTCCTAAGGTTTAGACGCAAAGGAAAGCTGAGTCCTCGATTTATAGAAACTTTTGAAATTTTAGAGAGGATCAGACCCGTTGCGTATATGTTAGCCCTACCACCATCGCTCTCAACTGTACACAAGTATTTCATGTATCTGTACTTCGTAAGTATATGGCCAATCCAACACATGTGATAGATTATGAGGCTCTAGAAGTAGTAGAAGACTTAAGCTATGAGGAAAAACCATTGGGAATTTTGGCTTGCAAGGTAAAAGACATTGCATTTGTCAAGGTATGGTGGAGAAACCAACCAATGGAGGAGGCTACATGGGAACGAGAAGTTGTTGTCGGCGCATCGTTGATTAGGGTTTTAGGGTGTTGCGGGTTTGGAAGACGAGCACCGGATCGGGTCGGATACCCGCGGACACAACTCCTGCTTCCAGCCCTCAGGTCATATGAAGACACGAGTTGTAGTTGCTTTCGACCCAAATAGGATCTGCATTCATTTTGGCTCAACATAGACACACGCCTGTAGCGCGTTTTCTCGGCTTCGCACATATATACATGGCTCGACTCCTCCATCAGACTTCCTCGGCTTGACAGTAGCTTGGCTTGTCAGTTCGGTATACCCACAATATACCGATTTCTAGGCTTACGGCCCTTCCAAAGACGTTTCTGCCCTTGTTTTTGCATTCTAAGGTTAGTATGACTCTTAATAGTCAACTTAAATTATGTTAGGTGTTTACCTTGATAACTAACCTGAGGTTTAGCTAGGATATGTTATGAAAGGTTTTTAAATATGTTATGTGGTTCTTATAGGACGTAATTAACCGTTGGAATTAGCTTGTTGTGAGTGACTTTGGCCAAGGCCATCGAGGTAAGTGACTTTACTATTGGAATTAGTTTATTATGTGTTGTATGATGATGCGTGCTCTGTGGCCCCTGCATGCACCATATTATATGTGATATGACTATGTGACACATGAATTATATTGACCGGTAATGTTATGAAAATTTATGATTGATATGTTAGTACTATATGCCATGAAAGTGATGATTGTTGACTGTATGCATGTAGTATAACTGAATTATGTCATGAAATGCTTATGGAATTGGAACGTATTTTCATATTAAGTAATATGCCATGTAATGTAAGTTATGAGACCTCATGCATGTTTGTATGTCATTTGCATTGGGATACTTCCTCTTTATGTCATGAAAGAATGAAATTCGATATTTATGTTCGCCATGATATCATGCGGGACTTTTCTGTGTGCGTACATGGGTCTCGTGTGGAGAAATACCACACATCCAACCCTACCCAGAATAGAAAAGCACCTAAGGCAAGTTTACAAAAGTTAGGTCCCACTCATATGTTGCATGTGTTTGCATTTCTAACCCCAATAGTGGGGTGACTTATTGAGTATTTCATAAAATACTCAAGCCACGTGCTACCTTCATTTTTAAAGTAAAGGCAAGGCTCCGATGTATGGCTAACGATGGAGCTGAGGTTACCATGGAAGACTAAAGAGAGGGTATAGTTACCCGTTTATGTTTTTAGTTGGGTTTTTAAGTTAGATCATTGAACGTTCATTTTATTTAAATTTCCTAATTCAGTTATTGAATGTTTTCGTTTCGAAGTTATCTTTAGTTCGGATTTTGAACCTTTATGTAAGACTGATGTTGTTTCTAAGACTATTTATGTTGAATTTTCCGTTTAAAGATTTATGCATGTACCGATGACGTCACTCATTAGGTTAAGAAAATTAGGGGCGTTACAAAGTACCTTTTCTTACTGTTGGAGATGGGTTTTATTTGTCCACATATATCAACATGTATTGATTGAAGCACTTGTGAAGCTCTCCACGTGCTTTGCTTTGGAAAAGATCCTCTTTGTTGTTTTCTTGTTAAGCAGTCCTTGCAAAGCCTTGAAGGATAATTAAGTTCAGGTAATCCATTCACCTTCTTTCTTTTTAGTGGTTTCAAACCATCAAAGCTCAAGTGTTGGTCGCTTGTGGATGTATATAATAAAACGATGTAAAATTCACAAGAATAAGTGCAAGTATACACTATCACAAGTAGAAAGTAATAAGTAAATTATCGATTCCAGAGGGAACCTATCCTTTTGGTTAATTTTATTGTTGATAATTAAGTGAGTTTTTGGGTAACATTCAAATGGGTGTTGGTGATTTTAACTACTTAAACAAAACTAAAACAGAGTGCCATTGCTATTGAAAAACAAAAAATGATGAGAAAGTCAACTATAATAAGGAAGGTTCCGNGGCAGTTTCCTAGATCCAAGACGGTTGCTGGTGCGCTATTTAGGCATTTGAGGTGATGGATTACTTTAAGTTCATTCGATTATTTTTTTTTCTGTTGAGTTTTGTGGTAGATTTTAGTTTCTTTTAATAGATTTCCAAGCCCAGAGGGTCATGAATGGTGATTATTTCCATAATCGTTGTGATTTCTATTAACAAGGCTCTAGGAGAAGTATTATTCTTAACCCTTCTGTTACCCTTCAAGTCATAAGTAAATTATCGATTCCACAGGGAACCTATCCTTTTGGTAAATTTTATCGTTGAAAATTAAGTGAGTTGTTGGGTTACATTCAAATGGGTGTTGGTGATTTTAACTACTTAAACAAAACTAAAACAGAGTGCCACTGCTATTGAAAAACAGAAAATGATGAGAAAGTCAACTATAATAAGGAAGGTTTGGCTAGAAGAGGTTAAATAGATAAGTTGTTGAGTTTTGTGGTAGATTTTAGTTCCTTTTAATAGATTTCCAAGCCCACTTCCGAGGGTCGTGAATGGTGATTATTTCCATAATCGTTGTGATTTCTATTAACAAGGCTCTAAGAGAAGTATTATTCTTAACCCTTCTGTTACCCTTCCAGTCTCATTGCTATGGAACTAGAGTATTAAAGAAGATTTCATTGCTCCCTCTCTTCTCCCAAATAAGAGAACAACTATGTATGTAAAGTAGCTAATTAAACACACATGTAAATCATTAACAACAAGTCTTTAATAAACTAAAATCATACCGTCAACATACTTAAACTATATAAAACTCTCTCGCCTCCCCTATAAAGTTTAGCTCTCCATACAAACTGAATTAAACAGAGGAACCCACATCTTAATCATATAAAATTGATTGAATAAGAAAAGAGAGTAAGAAAATAGAGACTTATCTAGCTTTGTTGCCGTTCTTCAATGGAAGTTCCCTTCTCTTGAGCTCTCACGTCCACCTCATTGTCCTAATCTATCCTTCTTGGTCTTCTCTTCCTTCTGCTGTCAACCGTTGCTGGATTAGGGTTTTTCTTCTTCTTCTCTGGTTTCACAGCAGTTCACAGCAGCAGAGGTACTGCTGTCTAATCCGATTTTTTTTCTCCCAAAGTGTGTCACCCTCCTCTTGGTCTTCTTTTTTCTTTTATATTGAGCATGAGTTCCCCTTTAGGCTGAAAAGAAATAAGTTGTCCACATAGGATGTTCCTCATTGGGTAGTCAATGACCCACATGGATGGCGGATGTGAATATAAAATTTCCATGTCATCCCCCGTTTGTTTCCAAATTTGCTACTCTCTCATGGTTCAGCATAAATGTCTAAAATTTTACCACATAACTCAATTAAAAGTACAATTAAGATTGATTTATGTCAAATCATATTTTTTTTCATGTTGAACCGCAATAAATGATTTCATGCTCACTAAGTAGAATCAATGGGGTAATAAATGAGAAAATGGTGAATAAAAGTGCAATATTAACTACAAAAAGACTAGATATGACTCTACTTTTAGAGAGTTATCAGGTGCCTATATCTACAATGCCAAAGCTGCACTTTGTCCTCTGTGATTGAGTTGAAGCACATTGATGGTAGAGGTTGAAATATTGCTTGAAGCATGAACATTCGATTCTCAGACATCTTTGTATTTATGATTAAACCCTTCTCATGATGGAATGCCTTGCACCTTCCATATTGAAACGTAACGGCAAGTCTCCGTTTTTGCAATTGTCCAATGCTCAACAAGTTGTTAGTCAATTCTATAACATAGGACACTTCTGTAATAATATGCATTGTTCCATTCACTTGCGGCCTTGTGTTGCCCTTTCCTAGTACAACCAAGCTTGTGTTGTTGCTGAGTTTTACTGAATCTCTTAATTTTTCATTTAAATCTGAAAAATATTGCTTTACTCCACCCATATGATTGCTGCAGCCAGAATCAATATACCAACAATCTTATTAGCCATCTTCCTCCTTTTTCGCACCTGTGCAAGCCATCAGTAAAATCTCTTTTTTTGTCATTGTATAGTTTGTCACTTCATTCTTACTTGCACATTGTCATTGAAAATGCCCAAATTTGGGACAATTGTAGCATTCTACTATGGCTTTCTCGAAGTTTTGCCTACCTCTTCCACGTCCCCTTCCTCTGAAACTTCCACGACCTCGACCCCTTCCTCCTGATTGATCTCCATTTGTCACTTTCAAGGCATGTTCCTCATTGATGTGAGAACGCATGCGTTGTTCATGAACAAGTAGGCTGCTTTGCAATTCATCAATGGTTAAAGTATCTATATCTTTAGATTCCTCAATGGAACAAACCACATAATCAAATTTGAAAGTCATAGATCTCAAAATCTTTTCCCAAACAGCCATGTCTCCCTTTCTTTCACCATTTTCTTTCGTTTTATTTGTTATTGCAAGTGTTCGAGCAAAATATTCATTTAAAAATTCTCTTGTCTTCATTTGAAGAATTTCAAATTCCACTCTGAGTGTTTGCAGTTGTGCAAGCTTGACCCTAGTTGTTCCTCGATATTTCTTTCTTCATAGAGTCCCATATGTCCTTCGTTGTATCCTTGTTTAGAATCGTTTCTATAATTGAACGATCTAATGCTTGGAAAAGATAATACTTGGCCTTCAAATCTTTCAGCTTCTGATCATCAATGCTCTTCTGTTGTGCATATGTAGATCCTCCTGCTACTGCAGAAATTTCATTTTCTACTAAATCCCAATACTCCTTTGATCGCGAAAAGTTTTCCATGAGCATTGCCAAGTGATCATAATGCCCCTTAAACTTTGGGATGACTGGCTGCACAAAAGAGCTTTCGGTAGACATCTTGAAGATTGCTACTTCAAATTTTAATCAAATCCCTTATTATGGCTCTAATACCAAATGATGAAATTAAAGAAATAATAGCAGAGAAAAGTAAGTTTTGGAAGGAAAAATGCTCTATTATTGAATGGGAAAATACCACGCTATTAAATAGTCATATAACAAAAGAAATGATAAATAAGGAGTCTACTCTAACTCACTTCTAAAAGTTAAAGTCCTATTATAAAGTACAGAGTTCGACACAAAGTGAGACTTTATTTAGACTAAGTAAACTAACACGACCCACTTTATAATCATTACAAATGATTTGATCCAAATCGTTCAGGTAGAGACATGTAAGTGGGGGTATTCTATACAATGAGTTTGATAAGGATCACGGTGTTCCAAATGTTTCAACTGGACCTATTACACGATCCAAGGCCAAGATGATTCAACAAGCATTCATTCTTCATCTACAAAATTGGATAGACTTGATTCAACCATTATTTCATGTGTTACAAGCTGATTTGATTGAGGAAGGACCATTTGAAGTGAATATTTGCCTGGTTGAAGAAAGGGAAGAAGTTGCTTGCACTTCATTTATAAGTTGTTAGAAAACTTTATTTATTATTTTTAATTTCATAATTATTGTATGGGCAAAAGGGTGGAAGTCATTGGTCAAATTGACTTCTTTTTTGGAGATTTAAGGGATAGGGATTAAATTTTGTTCGCTAACTTCTTTAGTGGACATTTGAAAAATTGAAAATTTATTTTGTGGGTAACTATAAATACGCACAAATTATTACATAAAAAAGAGATTGTGAATGAATGAATTTGAGATCTCAGATTGAGACTTTCACCTTTCGAAATTCGAGCATCATCTTTGTCATTTCTAAGTTTCATGCAATTCTTGTGGTAGATTGCATCTGAGCTCTAGATCTTTGATCTTAAGAAGTAATCTAATTCTAGCCTTATATCTTGGTTTATCCGAATTTTGTATAAGGAGGTGTTAATTTTATTGATTCAACCGTTTTTGCTCCCAAAAAAACATGAATTGTTGGGATTAGGGTTGCCTTATCAATTTGATATCATAGCCTAGGTTGCATCTTAGTGGCCTACTCTAGAATTCATTTTATTTTTCGTTTATGCTATTGTTTTTCTTTTCTTCAAATCTGTCCATTTATTCTGTTGCTGCGAGTTCAACCCTTCTTTGTAATCTTCTCACTTTATTCTCATTTTATTACTGTAGATCATATTTAGATCTTAAAAAAAAAATAAAAAAATAAAAAATAATTCCAATCATATTGTTCTTAATATTGTGGTTATAAATCCTTGTCATTAGACAATTTGCATGTTTATTTGAATATCAAATAAACTCCAATTGACATTTTTTCTAAATCATCTAAATTTGGAACCATTGTGTTGATATTGTTCTTTCACCCTTTTAGTGGGACATAATCCTAGGGGAAGGAGGAGATGTCAATCGAGGGACAGAAAGAGGTAGAACAAGGGGTAGAGAAATTTTAGCACAAAAAAGAAGTGAGAGAGTACCAATATAAGAGAGGAGAAGAAGAAGGAGTCAAGGGAGTAAAGCTTCCAACTTTCTATGGGAGATCTGATTTAGAAGAGTATTTGCAATATGAAAGCAAAATTGAGTATGTTTTTTATTGCAACAATTTCAGTGAAGAAATAAAGTTGAAGCTTTCTATGACTGAATTTTGTGATTACGTAATTATGTTGGACATCTTTGATATTAGAGTGGAGGAGATATTATGAAGAACCAATTGAAATGTGGGAGGAATTGAAGTTATTAATGAGAAAAATGTACATTCCTAAGCATTATTCTCGAGTACTCAAGGAAAAACTATATACAATGCAATATGGATCCAAGAGTGTTGAAGAATATTACAAAGAAATGGAGGTCTTTATGAAGAGAGCATGCATTGATGAAGACAACGATGATATAATGGCCAGATTCCTTGGTGGGTTAAACACACAACTTGCTCATCAAGTGGATAGGCAAGCGTACTTTGATATGCAAGAATTGTTACACCTTGCTGTCAAAATCGAAGGGCAACTAGCTTGGGAGAAGAACTCCAAGAGGTATGTTATTCCTAAGTCTACAACTTTCAACACTTGGAAAAAGGATGCAAATATTGAAAAGATAGATTTTAAGGTTAGAGGAAAGTATGAGCTTGACAAAAAGAACAAAGTTGAGACCTCAAAGGGTAAAGAGAAAGTTGAGGAATACAAGGAGGTTCGAGAAAGAAATAGAGACATCAAATCTTGGAAATGTCAAGAAATTTGTCATATTAGTGGTGATGATCCTAACAAGAGAGTCATGACCATCAAGAATGGACAAGCTGTCACAGATACTGAGGAAAGTGACTAGGATGAGCTAGTTGAAGAAGAAAACCAAGAGAATGATGAAGAATTGGAAGATGGGAGTCATTTGACACTTGTTGAGAAGACTTCTTAAAACTCAAGTTACGGAGAATAATGTTGATGATCAAAGAGACAACCTATTTCACACAAGGTGTTTAGTCAAGGGGACTCCTTGTAGTCTTGTTATTGATAGTGAAAGTTGCACCAATGTATTAAGTACCATGTTGATCAAAAGGTTGCAAATTCCAACTCAACACCATCCTAAACCTTACAAGCTTCAATGTCTCAATGATAGTAGAACAATAAAGGTAGTTTCTCAAGTTTAATATCTTTTACTTAGGGGAAACATAAAGATAAAGTTCTTTGTGATGTGCTACCCATACTTGCTGGAGGCATATTGCTAGGCCGACATTCGCAATTTGATAGGAAGGTCATGCATGATGGTTATTTGAATAGGTATTCTTTTATAAAAGAGGGTAGAAAAACCCTTTTGAGTTCTGCAATGTATTTTCTTATCAATTAAAGTTGGAGAAAAAAAAAAAGAGTTCGAGGAATATTATTTTCATTCAAACATTTATTTAAGAAAAACATTCAAGGTTCTTAGCTCAGTTGGTTAGAGCGTTGGTCTTATGAGCCGAAGGTCGTGGGTTCGAGCCCCGTTAGATCCAATCAAAACTTAGTCACCCGGTTAAATGAACAATCGCGTAAACGAACAAATTATGGGATGAGCTCATTAAGCCCACTTACTTGTAGGCTCTTATTAGGGTTCTTACCTTACAAATGTAAGGGTTATGAGTTAAATTTCTTGAGTGTGGAAATTTAGGGTTGTTACAATCTTATTGAATATTTTTAATACTCACCCCGTGTTAAAAATAGTTTCAGGTAATTGCATGGACCTATACTCCCCTCTCATAATTGGCATGTGCTTAGTTCGCCACCAGATTGGAAAGGGTAGTGTATCAGCCTGCCATTCCACAAAGCTGAAGCTCACATTATCATAATTGGCATGTGCTTAGTTCGCCACCAGATTGGAAAGGGTAGTGGAGGATCTGTAGACACCTTTGATCTTGGGGTGCAGGGTGTACTGTAAACGTTTTGACCTAAGTCAACGAGTAAACCGCACTAGTTGTAGCAACCTAATCTTAATTGAGTTATTTCATGCATCCTTTACTAGGGAGATATACCTATCAATTACCTAAGCGCATAATCCATAATTTAAACTTCATCTTGGTCATACCCGGGAGCTGAGGAGGTTCTTTGGGTTCCTAAGGCGGCTAGATGACTTAACGCGGACTTTTGACTTTAGGCTGTTTTATTTTGAGTTTTCGAGTCTTTCTTAGTTTAGGAGAATCAGGGTCTAGACCCTCTGACCATCACTCACGATCTTTAGGTGCTCATTCTACTAGAGGTGTCCTGACCTAAGTCATTGTCTAGCCAACCTAACTTTAACACCCTGCTTCTTTGCAAATAAACACACTCCACTGGGAGAACAAATAGTCAAACACCTTAAGCTAACACATATTATATCATGCACACATACAAGTAAAACAAGCTCGTCGGAGAGATAACATTCATTAATTACCTGAAACACAGACAACGTTAACCCATCCTCTTTTCTGACATAACATTAAACATATAAAACATCACTCATCACAAATCTTATCATAGGAAAATTTTTATAATTTTTTTCATCATGCATACCACCACACTCATCCATATTTCTCAACTCATATTCTAGTCATGCATATTTTCTTTCTAGCATTGCATATAATACATAAAATAGTATGGTTCTCACAAATCTCAACCTAGGGGCATAACGATAATTTTCTAACATACATAAGTATACACTCACCCAAAAACAACCTTTAGTCTTTAACATGCATTATCTAACCACCAAAAATCGTAAACTTTTAATTGATCGTTAGAAAGGTACAATTTTTGGTCAATCACAACAACAAAAATCGAGTTCGAAAATCATCAAAAACAAAAAATTGACAAATATTTTCAGCCACTAGATGTTTATCAGAATGCCACCTTCGGGTCTGAATCAACTCCAACTTCCTTCATGAAACTAATGCAAAATTCCTCCAATATAACCATACTAAAAATTCAAAACTTAATTCCAAGGAAAGCTCTCGAATTTGAAGGAAAGTTTAAATGAAGAACCCAAAAATCATACATTTCGTTCTTCCTTGATTCTTGACGGAATTGAGTGATTGAAAAGACAAGAATAGTTCTTCCAAGACCACCAAGCAATTCTTGTGGAGAAGCTCTAACGAAATTCTGACTCAAAATGGCGGTTCTAATCAAACTTTGACTCTCTCTCTCTTATAATCCCTTAACGCTCATCTTCTTTTATCTCTCTTCTCCTATCCTTTCTTTCTTTCTTTTTTTCATTCTTAGTAATCAAACTAGGTTAATCCACGCCTCTAATTTGGAATTGAGGGTATATATGATCAATTTACTTTTATTTAGTCTAGGTTAATCCTTAAACGCACATGCATCGGATAGTGGTATTTATTTTCTTAGACTTAGGCTAGAATAGAATGTTTTTAACTTAAACGCTTATTTATTTTATTTTGTATCGTTTTAAAGATGTTTTCAAAACACGTAAGTCCATGGCTGTGTCTTAAGATAAAGGTTATGTTTTATGGAATTTTAATGAAGTCTTCCACATTCAATGTTTAGGGTACGTATATAGTAGCGACCTTAAATTAAGTAGAAAATTTCGGATCGTTACATAACATGTCATCGTTGATCACTGAGATACAAAACTAAACTATTATATATTTATATCATATTGTATTATATACATAAATTTCGAGCTTCTAGTTTGCGTATGTTTAAGTTGTTATTTGTTAAAAGGGTGAGAAAGTTCTTGCCAAGGGAAAATAAAATAAAATTTTGGAAGGATGAAGATTGAATTAGGTGGTAGGAAAAGCTTTCCCACGCTGACCTTGTATCATTAATTCTATCACGTGATCTTAAGTGTAAGGATTGAAATTTTATTTTTTTTTAGATTTTATGTTAGAGATTTTATTTTTGGTGCAAAAAATGAAGAGATATTATGTTATAAATTTATTCTCGCCGGAAAAGGTGCGCAATTTACGACAAGGAAGTTATTACACCTTCAATGGAAATGTTATAAGACTCATTATATTCCTATATTCAACCCTTCTCTTTCTATATAAAACGACTTTTTGTAACGACCCGAAATTTTCTATTTAATTTAAAGTCGCTATTGTACACATATCCTAAACATTGAATGCGGAAGACTTCATTTAAATTCTATAAAACACATCCTTTATCTTAAAACATAGCCATGGACTTGCGTGTTTTGAAAACATCTTTAAAATGACACAACAAAAGACTAAATAAAATAAATAAGTGTTTAAGTTAAAAAAATCTTATTCTAGCCTAAGTCAAAGAAAATAAATACTATCTTATGCATCTGTCATGGTCTCAAGTTGTGATGTCGTCATCAGCCGTACAGAATGTCTTGCCTTAACCTGAAAAATGTAGTACACATGCCTTGAGTATTTAAAGAAATACTTAGTAAGTGACCCCACTATTGAGGTTAAATGCAACAATCACATGCAAATGAGATGATGGGACCTATCCTTTCAATCTATTTTACTACGGTGCTGTCCTAACGGGTATTTGGATGTGTACCATATACTCTACACATAGCCCATACGTGCGAGTATGGGCTCACCAGTCAGTTCGCACACTGCTAGGCCACTTTCCTTGTTGGGCGAGCATACTCTGGGAGCTCCTTAGGCCGGACACCTGTTAGAACTAGTAACCGTCACGGCAGCGCTATGCAAAACATAATGGTCGTTGTCTTGCCATTTGATGTACGCGACTATATCCTCGTAATGGAATAGGGGTATCCCCCTAAATGCATGAGCACACATAAGGCATGAGGTCCCCAACATTTCTACTTTTATCATTAATGAATATAACCCCGTTGTCATCTTTTATGCTTAACATGTAATTTCTCATTTTTCATTTTACGTATCATACATAATCCTAACGGGGTTACATTTCATTTCATTTATCGTGATATATGTCATTCATAACATGCTGTATACATACAATTTAGAAAACATAGCATAATGCTCCATGCTTTTAACATGTCGTTTCATAACGTACCATTCATACAATAATTACCTTAATGGTCACATAAAACCATCTAAACATAACATATCACATCACAATATATCGTATCATAAACATGTCATATCGTAAACACTTTGTGGTCATATCATTCCCTAACTTATCATAGCCTTAACGTTCTTATACCTATCACAGTTATATCGTTACGTGAACGTACCTTAGTCATATCATCACAGGAACGTATCTCAACACTATCATTCTATCGATCTATCACAAACCTATCATTTTCTACCCATATCCTAACCATATATGTAACGATCCAAAATTTTCTACTTAATTTAAGGTCGCTACTGTATACGTACCATAAACATTGAATGAGGAAGACTTCATTTAAATTCCATAAAACATAACTTTTATCTTAAAACACAGCCATGGATTTACGTGTTTCGAAAACATCTTTAAAACGACACAACAAAAGACTAAATAAAATAAATAAGCATTTAAGTTAAAAACATCCTATTCTAGACTAAGTCTAAGAAAATAAATACCACTATCCTATGCATGTGTCATGGTCTCGAGTTGCGATATCGTCGTCGGCCGTACATGAATGTCTTGCCTTAACCTGAAAAATGTAGTAGCACAAGGCTTGAGTATTTAAAGAAATACTCAGTAAGTGACTCTACTATTGGGGGTTAAATGCAAGAACATGGGAATGCAATGACGGGACCTATCCTTTCAATCTATTTTCCTACGGTACTGTCCTAACGAGTAATATGAACGTGTACCATATACTCTACACACAGCCCATACATGTGAGTATGGGCCCACTAGTATTTTCGCACACCATTGGGCCACTTTCCTTGTCGGGCGAGCATACTCTAGGAGCTCCTTAGGCCGGACACCCGTTAGAACTAGTAACTGTCATGGCAGCGCTATGCAAAACATAACGATCGTTGTCCTGCCATTGGATGTATGCGTCCGTACCCTCGTGATTGAATAGGGGTATCCCCCTATATGCATGAGCACACATAATGCAAGAGGTCCCCAACATTTCTTCTTTTGTCATTAATGAATATAACCCCGCTATCATCTTCCACGCTTAACATGTCATTTCTTATTTTTCACTCTACGTATCATACATAATCCTAACGGGGTTACATTTCATTTCATTTATCATGATATCATGTCCTTCATAACATGTTGTATACATACAATTTAGAAAACATAACATAACGCTCCATGCTTTTAACATGTCATTTCATAACGTGCAATTCATTCAACAATTACCTCCATGGTCACACAAAACAATCTAAACATAACCCCTCACATTACAATATATCGTATCATAAATATGTCATATCGTAAACACTTCATGGTCATATCGTTTCCTAACTTATCATAGCCTTAACGTTCTTATACCTATCACAGTCATATCATTACATGAACGTACCTTAGTCATATCATCACAGGAACGTATCCTAACGCTGTCGTTCTATCAATCTATCACAAACCTATCCCTTTCTACCCATATCCTAACCATATTCTTTCATTAATCTCCCCTATCCATAGCACTACGATATGTAACCTAACCTTAACGCTTCATGAACGTATCTTACTCCTATCGTTACATTTCGTCTTGTGCATCCTTCTCATATCCTATCGAGAACATATCCTTGAACACATCGTACCATAATTATTATCATACAATTCACATATTATAACATAACATAAACATAATATAAGCATACCGATTCACAGATAATTCACACATATCAGTTTATATGACACGTGCAGAACCACAGGCACGTGTGAACATCAAATATAACCATGCCGATAATAAGGCTACTTACCTAGTTCGCTTAAGTCGTTGTCACGAATATATCTTTAATTGAAGTTCGATTCCGTCCTTTGAAATCCAAGTCAACCTATGTGAGCCCATGACATCAGTTTAAAGTTCAAATCTATAACTTTTAATGTTGTGTATATATATATATATAATGTTATTTTTACTAAATATCTTATTTTCTATTATTACGTTGTTGGGAATATATTGTTACTAGACAAAATTTAATGGAGTTTCTTGTCCTCTATATTTTCAGATTTTATTTTTAAATTCAATTTACCAAATCTTTCCTCAATCTTCCCTCTTCACTTGTGAATGTATAAATAAATTTTCATTCCCTGAATAGACATTACTCTTCCTCAATATTTATTTTCTAAACAAATATTATTAACTAATTTTAATTGGTTGTTTGCCTAATCTTACAAATTTATAGAACTCCCTAACAAAAATCTAATTAATTGGATACGTGTAAAATGAGACTAAGAAGATCTTTTCCTAAATTAATTTCTTATAACATAACTATAAAGGAAAAGTAAATCTAGATAGAATCCGTAGGAATAGACCAAAATCTCTAAGTCTCCAATCTGCATCTGTTGAAAGCCATTTTACTTCTTTCTCAAATCTGATAGTTTTATGTTTATTTTTTGATGAACGGTGATATTGTGCCGTGGGTTGAGGAGAGAGGATGGGATTGGGATGAGAGGTTAGTGGAGAGTGGTGGGTAAGTTTTATTTTATTTTATTTTATTATTTTTTAGTAATCCTTTTTAGTTATTTATTTATGAATTATTATTATAACTATTATTTTGATGTATATTTTTTTTATAATTTTTTTATTTGTTTATATATATATATTTTTTTGGGCTATTACACTTTTGCTCTCCAAACTCGTCTATGTGTCAAAGGGTGTCGGAAAGAACGGAAAACTAAGAGTGTTAGAGAGGAAAGCGTGTGGGTTGGTTCGCTAAAGTTCTTTTTTGGTGAGGTTGCGAAACGTGCTGTTTGGAGGAAGAATCGAGTGGAAGTAAGGTATCGACGTCGGGATCACTGTGTCGAAGAAGGTTGACCGTCGAAAATCGATGTTGAGGACGTTGTGGGATCATCGGCGCGTCGCCGGAATTGGGGAGGCGGAAACTCACCAAACCTTGGTTTTTGGAATCGGATTCGGTTCCTTCATGTTTGGCCTTTAGTTTCAGCCCAACGCCCAGACGTATAATTGAGCTACGTTTCTGGCAGCCCAATACCGTAGACGCACGCCCAATAGCTCCGGCGGATTCGCACGCATACACAGTGCGGCTCGGCTCGCACGTGTACGAAATCAGCTCGGTTCCGTCAACTCTCGCGGCTCGGCTTGGCAGCTTAGTTGGTCGACTCGACTTATCATCATTCTAGAACTAAACATACTGACATTAGACATCATTTTACTAGAGAGCATGTGCAAAATGGACATATTATTCTTGATTTTGTAAACTCTAATAATTAATTAGCAGATATTTTTACGAAGCCATTAAATGAATAAATTTTTTACAAAAATTGGCTTGAACGGGGTATTATTCGGTGTGATATAACTTGAATTTGAGTTTGGTATTATTCGGTGCCATATATCTTGAATTTTATAATCTTGTTTAAAGGCATGTTCTTAGGAGAGCATGTCATTCTTTTATTTTTTATTTTCTTTTCTATGATTAGAAAGAGGAGAAAATTAGGAAAAATATGCTCTAAGTTTGTTATTTTATTAATGAATCAGTTCTTTGTTGTGATATTTCATAACTCATTGACGCATTAATATAGAGGAATATGGATTTGAGTGAATTTCAGCATTAATATAGAGGAATATGGATTTGAGTGAATTTCAAATTTATGATCATATATTAGAATGCCTATGATGATGCATCGATATTATTATTTGGACATGTGCATTATTTTAAGTTTTATAGATTTCATAGTATTTTTCTTGAAATAGTTTGTCATATCAAAAAGGGAAGATTGTTGACTTTTTAGCCCTTAATCTCAAATTAATTAATTGATGTTTTGACGATAAGAAACATACCTTCAATTATTAACAATTCTCCGTATTTTGTCCACAGTATAAGGTTGGGAATAACGATTTCAACGTCTTTTTTGGTTTACTCAAACTATGGCTAAAACAAGGAAGTATCAGTCAAAACAAGATACTCGACGTGATGATATGGCGGCAAAATTGAGACCGGCGACAAAATTGACATCATGGACCAATCGAATTCAAAACAAGATACCCGATGTGGTGATATGGTGGCAAAATTGACATCATGCACTAGCGACAAAATTGACATCATGACCAAGTATGACATTTATAATTTTGGTAGAATAAAAAAGGGTGGAGTTTTCAATTACTTATAAATTGAAATAAAATTATTTCAATTACATTTATAAAAGTTTCGTTAAAAAATATTTGAATTATAAAATAATTTTAATTATATTTATAAAAGTTTTTAATTATTTTTAAATTGAAAGAAAATTATTTGAATTATAAAATTATTTTAATAAAAAATGATGTGAGTAACCATTTAAAAGTAATTGAAAAGTTTTATAAATGTAACTGAAATAATTTTATAATTCAAATAATTTTCTCTTAATAACCGAAAATTTTTATAAATGTAATTGAAAATTTTATAATGGAAATACTTTTCTTTTAATTTAAAAGTAATTGAAAACTTTCATAATGGTAATGGAAATAATTTTACAATTCAAATAATTTTATTTCAATTTAGGAGTAATTGAAAACTCCACCCTTTGTTACCCTACTAAAGTTATAAAAGTCATATTTCGATTGGTCCATGATGTCAATTTTGTCGTCAGTCTCAATTTTGCTGCCACATATGTCAATTTTGTCGTCAGTCTCAATTTTGCTGCCACATCATTACGTCGTATATCTTGTTTTGACTCAAACTTTTTCGTTTTAGCTCTAATTTGAGTGAACCAAAAAATACGTTAAAATCGTTATTTCCAGGATAAAATACTGAGAATTGTTAATAATAGAAGGTAGTCTTGTTATCATCAAAATATAATTAATTAATTAATTTTTTTTTTTTTAAAAAAAAAGTCAACAATCTCCCTTTTTTTTTTATGAGGACAAACAATCAAGAAAATACTATGAAATCCATAAAACCCTAAAACTTAAAACAATGCACATATCCAAATAATAATATCGATGCATCATTATAGGCATTCTAATATATCATCATAAATTTGAAATCCACTCAAATTCATATTCTCCCCTACCTAATGAATTATGAAACATCACAACAAAGTGATTCATTAATAAAATAACAAACTTATAGCCTATTTTTCCTAATTTTCTCCATCTGTAATCATGAAAAAGAACAATAAAAAATAAAAGAATGACATGCTCCCCTAGGAACATGTCTTTAAACAAGATTATAAAATTTAAGATATATCGCACGGAATAATACCAAACTTAAATTCAAGATATATCACACCGAATAATACCAAGCTCAAGCCTATTTTTGCAAAAATTTCTTCATTTAACGGCTTGGTAAAAATATCTACTAATTGATTATTAGAGTTTACAAAATCAAGAATAATATGTCCATTTTGCACATTCTCTTAATAAAATGATGTCTAATGTCAATATGTTTAGTTCTAGAATGATGAACAGGATTTTTGGTTAAATTAATAGCACTACTGTTATCACAAAATATAGGCACACTATAAAATTTTAATCTAAAATCACAAAGAGTTTGTTTCATCCAAAGAATTTGAGCACAACAACTAGCAACCACAATATATTCCGCTTCGGTAGTAGATAAGGCAACCGAATTTTGCTTTTTACTAAACCAAGAAATTAATGAACTACCAAGAAATTGACAAGTTCCACTAGTATTTTACGATCAAGTAAACTTCCAACAAAATCTGCATCAGAATATCCTACCAATTTAAACTCACATTTTTAGGATACCACAATCCTAAATTAATAGTTCCAAGCAAATATTTAAATATTCTTTTAACCGTATGTAAATGAAATTCTTAGGACAAGATTGAAACCTAGCACAAAGACATACACTAAACATAATATCAGGACTAGCAGTCAAGTAAAGTAAAGATCCAATCATACCTCGATAAGATTTTATATCTACATATTTACCTTTTTCATCCTTGTCAAGGTTGGTAAATGTGCTCATTGGAGTTTTTGCAATCTTACCTTCATTGAACTTGAACCTTTTGAGTAAATCCTCGGTGTATTTCTCTTGATTTAGGAAGATACCATCTTTCAGTTGTTTGATTTTAAGTCCAAGAAAGAAAGTGGGCTCTCCCATCATACTCATCTCAAACTCATTATGCATACATTTAGAAAATTCTTCACACAAGAAGGATTAGTAGAACCAAATATAATATCATCCACATATATTTACACTAATAACATATATTTTTTCTTTAATTTTAATAAAGAGAGTAGTGTCGAGCTTACCCATTTTGAAATCATTCTCAATAAGAAAATTACTAAGTCTATCGTACCAAGCTCTCAAAGCTTGTTTTAAGCCATAAAGAGCCTCTTACAACTTATAGGCATGATGTGGGAAATTAAAATTTTCAAATCCAGGAGGTTGTTTTACATAAACTTCCTCCATAATATAACCATTTAAGAATGCACTTTTCACATCCATATGATATATATAAAATTTTTGTAAGAAGTAAATTCAAGTAGGGAGGTCTACAAGTTGATTGTCCTTCACAAAAACCGTTTTTAATAAGTTGATTTGCCATAAGCTCATAAAATAAAGTTTATAAAAAAAACAATAGGAGCAACCTGATACCAATTGTTGGATCGATATGGCAACCCTAAAGGTATGAATAGGGTTTCAACAATATAATGATTAATTTTTTGTAATAACAATAAAACTTAATAGCATGCAATAAAACTTAATAATAATTGAGAATTTAAATAGGAAAGGGTTAGAAAATATAACACTGTAGTTTTATAGTCGACCTACCCCACTCCCCAAGCGCCTCTTGGGAATTTGAATAAATCTTTCTTGACTCTTTCCTCCGATCAGAGCCCAACCGCTACACCGCTCTTTTTACAAGTTCAAGAGAAAACTCAATCCTTTCCACGACTCAGGTTTCCATTCCTCAGGTTCAAACCAGTACACAGCTCTTTTTACGAGTTCAGGAGCAAACTCAATCCTTCCCACGGCTCAGGATCAAACCGGTACAATTGTCTGAAATTTTATAGAAACACACCACAACTCTCCGAAGCAATAGATTTACAATTTTCTCACAATACAATAGACATCTCTTAAGAATAAGATAAACAACAAAAAAAATTGGATGTTTTGAAGAGAGCAACAATGGAGGCAAAAAGATTTAGATCGACCAAACTATGTATTTGTGTTCTATGTTATGTGTTTTGAAAAATATGAAGAGGTGATGGATTAAAATAGTGATAAAGGTATAAAAATAAAAATTGATATGGACGACTAAAACGTGAACTAAAACGTGGACCAAGTAAAGTAATATTTATTTATTTAAATTTATCGTGAAAAACTATAGACCACATATTTCATTTATTTAATTATATATATATATATATATATATATACATATATAAATGTAATAATATAATAGAAAAATGTTAATGAAAATAACGTGAGTAATATTTAAAATTTAAAAGTAAAACTAATGAAAATAATTATAAATGTAATTGAAATAATTTTATAATTCAAATAATTTTCTTTTTAAGTTATTGACAACTATTATAAATGTAATTAGAACTAATTTTATAATTCATATAGTCAGGAAAAACTTTTATAAATGTAATCGAAAACTCTACCATTTGTTACTCTACCAAAGTTATAAATGTAATATTTCGATTGGTCCATAA
>NW_019646434.1:367839-370226 GCF_002806865.2 Cucurbita pepo subsp. pepo
ACTCTGTTTCTTCGAAATTCTATTCCAAATCATTTGGCCTAATGATTCCCAACAAAAGTTTCGAAACATGTCGTCCGGGACTCGGTTTTTTTATCACGTACCTCAAACGTCCCAGATTAAGGTTTCCGAATTAGGGTCTCGATTTTAAGCACTCTTTTACTCTTTTATGCACTCCGTTTCATCTAAATTCTATTCTAAACATCCGGCCTAATGATTCCCAAGAAAAGTTTCGAAAAACGTCGTCCGTGACTCTGTTTTTTTAGCACGTCCTTCAAACGTCCAAGATTAAGATTTCCAAATTAGGGTCTCGATCTTCAGCACTCTTTAATTGTTTTATGCACTCCGTTTCTTCGAAATTATATTCTAAAATATCCTGCCTGATGATTCCCCAAAAAAGTTTCGAAAAACGTCGACCGTGACCCGATATTTTTAGCACGTACTTCAAACGTCCTTCATTAGGGTTTCTGAATTAGTGTCCCGATTTTAAGCACTCTTTTACTGTATTATGCACTCTGTTTCTTCGAAATTCTATTCCAAATCATTCGGCCTAATGATTCCCAACAAAAGTTTCGAAAAATGTCGTCCGTGACTCGGTTTTTTTATCACGTACCTCAAACGTCTCAGATTAAGGTTTCCGAATTAGGGTCTCGATTTTAAGCACTCTTTTACTCTTTTATGCACTCCGTTTCTTATAAATTCTATTCTAAACATCCTGCCTAATGATTCCCAACAAAAGTTTCGAAAAACGTCGTCCGTGACTCTGTTTTTTTAGCACGTCCTTCAAACGTCCAAGATTAAGATTTCCAAATTAGGGTCTCGATTTTCAGCACTCTTTAATTGTTTTATGCACTCCGTTTCTTCGAAATTATATTCTAAAATATCCGGCCTGATGATTCCCCAAAAAAGTTTCGAAAAACGTCGACCGTGACCCGGTTTTTTTAGCACGTACTTCAAACGTCCTTCATTAGGGTTTCTGAATTAGTGTCCCGATTTTAAGCACTCTTTTACTGTTTTATGCACTCTGTTTCTTCGAAATTCTATTCCAAATCATTCGGCCTAATGATTCCCAACAAAAGTTTCGAAAAATGTCGTCCGTAACTCGATTTTTTTAACACGTACCTCAAATGTCTCAGATTAAGGTTTCCGAATTAGGGTCTCGATTTTAAGCACTCTTTTACTCTTTTATGCACTCCGTTTCTTCTAAATTCTATTCTAAACATCCGGCCTAATGATTCCCAACAAAAGTTTCGAAAAACGTCGTCCGTGACTCTGTTTTTTTAGCACGTCCTTCAAACGTCCAAGATTAAGGTTTCCAAATTAGGGTCTCGATTTTCAGCACTCTTTAATTGTTTTATGCACTCCGTTTCTTCGAAATTATATTCTAAAATATCCGGCCTGATGATTCCCCAAAAAAGTTTCGAAAAACGTCGACCGTGACCCGGTTTTTTTAGCACGTACTTCAAACGTCCTTCATTAGGGTTTCTGAATTAGTGTCCCGATTTTAAGCACTCTTTTACTGTTTTATGCACTCTGTTTCTTCGAAATTCTATTCCAAATCATTCGGCCTAATGATTCCCAACAAAAGTTTCGAAAAATGTCGTCCGTAACTCGGTTTTTTTAGCACGTACCTCAAACGTCCCAGATTAAGGTTTCCGAATTAGGGTCTCGATTTTAAGCACTCTTTTACTCTTTTATGCACTCCGTTTCATCTAAATTCTATTCTAAACATCCTGCCTAATGATTCCCAACAAAAGTTTCGAAAAACGTCGTCCGTGACTCTGTTTTTTTAGCACGTCCTTCAAACGTCCAAGATTAAGATTTCCAAATTAGGGTCTCGATTTTCAGCACTCTTTAATTGTTTTATGCACTCCGTTTCTTCGAAATTATATTCTAAAATATCCGGCCTGATGATTCCCCAAAAAAGTTTCGAAAAACGTCGACCGTGACCCGGTTTTTTTAGCACGTACTTCAAACGTCCTTCATTAGGGTTTCTGAATTAGTGTCCCGATTTTAAGCACTCTTTTACTGTTTTATGCACTCTGTTTCTTCGAAATTCTATTCCAAATCATTCGGCCTAATGATTCCCAACAAAAGTTTCGAAAAATGTCGTCCGTGACTCGGTTTTTTTAGCACGTACTTCAAACGTCCCAGATTAAGGTTTCCGAATTAGGGTCTCGATTTTAAGCACTCTTTTACTCTTTTATGCACTCCGTTTCTTCTAAATTCTATTCTAAACATCCTGCCTAATGATTCCCAACGAAAGTTTCGAAAAACGTCGTCCGTGACTCTGTGTTTTTAGCACGTCCTTCAAACGTCCAAGATTAAGATTTCCAAATTAGGGTCTCGATTTTCAGCACTCTTTAATTGTTTTATGCACTCCGTTTCTT
>NW_019646434.1:373566-386576 GCF_002806865.2 Cucurbita pepo subsp. pepo
TGAGGAGGCCACGTGGGAACGTGAGGACGAAATAAGAGAAAAATATCTCGAGTTACAAGAGTTTGAGACTTTTGAGGACGAAAGTTCTTTTTAATTTTCGGAAAACCTGTGAGTTTTCCGACGACTGCTGGAAATAACGCGAGGGTCGCAGAAACACGCGCCACGTTCTCCAAGGAACACCGAGTCTTCAGCCAATGAACTCCTCTTAGCCAATGCCTCAGAGTACCTGCAATGAAGGAAATCAGTAAGGAATCTGAGAGAAAGAAAACCTTGAGTTTTCCAGTGAGAATCCGAAACGAAACCTACGACCTCGAAACCTCAGCCTCGANGGAACCTCAGGCTCGACGCCTAAACTGACCTACCAACACTGTGAAAATGTCCACCGCCCTAAATACAATCACCTTGAACAAATAGACACCGAGTAGTCGCCGTTTTCACCATTAGATGTTAAGAATTAGAAATAGAAATAGAAATAGAATTGGGAAGGTGTATAATCTCATCGATATTGATATCCTTTAAATAGGATACAAGAGGTACAAATGAGAAAAATATAAAATAATTAAATACTGAAAATAAAATAAAATATACTCTAAATCAAATCGAAAGAATATTAAGATATAATATCTAAGATATATTACATAAATAATATATCTCAACACTCCCCCTCGAGTTGGAGAGTGTATGTCAATCACATCCAACTTGTCTTTAACTTGTCTTTACGGTAGGTCAATAACACCCAAGTTGTCTTTCACTTTTGTCTTTCCAGTAATGAAAATATCAGTCAAAAAATAGACCGCATTTGATTGGTTTGCATTTTTAGACTTTCAAGAAATTATTGAATTTACAAGAAAGATGTAAAACAAAATTGGTTTGCATTTTTAGACTTTCAAGAAATTATTGAATTTACAGGAAAGATGCAAAACCAAAAAATAGACCGCCTTTGATTGGTTTGCATTTTTAGACTTTTAAGAAATTATTGAATTTTCAAGAAAGATTCAAAACTTAGAAATAGACCGCAATGATTGACTCGAGGATTGGTAACTTGTCCCACTTAATTTGATTTGGAACAAGTGAATATCCTCCATGATCACTTCTTGGTCCATGCATAAATGCTTTAGAAATAGACCGCAATGATTGACTCGAGGATTAGTAACTTGTCCCATTTAATTTGATTTGGAACAAGTAAATATCCTCCCTTATCACTTCTTGGTCCATGCATAAATGATTTACTGGATAATAACACCAATATCGGTGCTCTGGATCACTTGAGAGGCTGTGAAAAAAAATACGAACATCTTGAATATGTCACCTTTGAGCTTGGTGAGAAATTTGAAGATGCTTATAACGTATTCTTGATATTGGATGATTGGCGTAAAGGCTTTACTGATTCAGTTAGGGTTTGGAGGTTTAATACTCCCCTTGGACTCTGAGTCCAAGGGGGTATTAGGAATACTAAGATCGGTGCTCTGATATTAGAAATACCAAGATCGATGCTCTGATACCATATTAAAAATGAGAAATAGAAATAGAAATAGAATTGGGATGGTGTATTAACTCACAAATGAGAAAAATATAAAATAATTAAATACTGTGAATAAAATAAAATAAACTTTAAATCAAATCATAAAAGATATATTCCATAAATAATATATCTCAACATTAGAGAAGGAATTCGGAATCCATTTTTGGAGAATTTTCGATCCACCTCCACCGATGTCCATCTGCTACGAAACTTTGTGGGAGAGGAGAGGAGAGTCGACAGAGAGATAAAGATAGAAAAAGAGGGAGAAACGATGTCAGAAAATGTCACGGAAAGGAGAGAGAAAACGTGTCGGAGAATCGCAGCAATCCGGGTGAAGGAGACGACTCCATCGGATCTGGGTCGGGCCCGATCCATAACTCGCAACCCAAACTGCGTCAGTGTAGCCCACCTGTAGCGGCCCAAGAATCCTCGACCCAAAATCCATGTCTGCAATCCGCGCCTACTCTACAACCCACACTAGAGAGCCGCAAACCGAGAAACCAAAACCAAGTCCATCCTACAAATGAGGCCTATGGCGCAGCCTACTAACCCACAGCCAAACTCGCTTGCGGCTCAGCCCACGAATAGAAGCCTAGTGGCCTACCTGCAGCTGACAACTAGCGAGCAAACCCAAACTGGCCTTTGACTCTCGCCCTGACCTGGAGCGCCCTTCGACCCGCCACGTGGCACCAACCAGTGCGAGCAGCCCTTCGTTTCATCTCGGCTTGGTAGCGCGACGGCAGTTCGGACGGCTTCCGGCGGCAACTCCTAGCGTATTCGGCTCAACTTTCAATTTTTGACCCGGTTACCACCGTTTGAATCCTCCTGAACCTATTTTCAGCCTCAATTAAGATAATTGATGTCATTTTAGAGTCTTATTTCACATTATTAGTTGGATTATTAATTAAAATGTGAAATACTAACGAAAGGTGACAAACGCTGCGATAGGAAGCAAACCCCAACAACCTTTGGAGAAGCTCTCAAGGAACAGAGCTTAGGTTTAGCTAATTAGGGAGTACTTCGGCTAAGGACAACAAAATAAGTGACCTTACTATAGGATAGACTAGAAATTGTATGAGTTACAATTTATGATATATGAGTTATGATGATGTATGAGTTGTATTGTATGATGTCGTATACTAGTATATGATGATGTCTGAGTATATTATGATGTATATGTATATGATGATGTATGAGTTATGATGCTTAAGTTATGATGTTTGATGATGTGCGTAATATATACATTTCGATGGATGACGTACTTGAGATGCTTGATGCACTTTATGGCAATATGATGAGTATGATGATTGCATGACGTTTGTCTTAATATGTTGATGTTTACCATATTAAGCATGTTATATGATGATGATTGCAATATTGCATTATGTCGATAGACTGACATAGGACACATCCCTAAAAGCATGAAAATGATATTAATATAAATATCCAACGAAACTTAACGTAATAAATGGATGAGACTAGAGACTTGTGTCAGAAGAGATGATAAGATGGAAATTAGAGGGACCTCATGCATGTTGTATGTTCATAAGTATAGGGATACTTCCCCAGATACGATAAGTGCGGACGCACAAAGTATGATGATAAGGGTGTTTATGGGGAGAATGACGCTAAGGGGTTCCGCTGACCTCCAGACGTCTCTACAGATTAGCTTGACCAGAGAGGGTCTAGGGGTTGTGCGAGCCCCCTGAGGATTCACACTCCGCACGTGTGGGTCATATGTAGGGAAGTACTACACATCCATAGTAGTCTGAGACTGGAGGTCACCCCTAAAGAGAGTGATAGGTCTTAAGAGCATGATTGCATATGTTTGCATTTGCATGGCCCCTATAGTGGGGCCACTTCCTGAGTATTCTTCGAAATACTTAGGCCATGTGCCATATCATTTTTTAGGTAAAGGCAGGAACCACATATACAGAGGACGGCGACATCGCAAGCAGAGACTTTAGCACATCCATAGGGTAGACTCTTATTTAATTTCCTAGTCTTAGGTTAGAATATGTTGTTTTGCCTTTCATCCTTTTAAATTATTTTGTATTAGTTTTTATTTCCTCTAAATTTCACAATTTCATATTTAAACACGTAAGACCATAGCAGTGTTTTCCAGAGATAGAAGATGTATTAAATATTGTTGACATGTATGCTATAGATGATTTTTATTTTAAGAGTTATATTTCCAAGCATGAGAGGTCAGTAACAATTTAAAAATTTAGTAACAATTTAAAAATTTAGGATGGTTATAATTAAAGATATCCACAGGGTACGGTGGGAAAAGCTTTCATCATTTATGTTCCCACCCCTTTTTTTTTCATCTTCATCCTTGCAAAATTTTTATCATAATACTTTTCAACCAACATCATTTCAAAGGTACTTTTAATGAATAATTTTTTATTTTTATTATAATTTCTATTAAAAAATGTAAAGAAAAAAATATTTTTTAAGAAAATATAATATAAATTCTATCCACATCATTTACCTAATGATCTCAAATTAAAAAAAAAAGAACGTTAGAAGCTAGAAATATATGTATATAATACAATATAATATAAATGCAATAGGTTAGTTACGTACCTTAGCGATCAACAATGGGCTCTTTTAGCTCTAATGGTGTGCATTCGAACCCAAAGGCACATGGTTTTCCTTCCAATTATGTCGTAGTGTCCTGTGGCGTAATCGGAAGGGTGGTAGGTCACAGGTTAAATGGAGGCAGTTCGGATCGGTCGGTTGCGGATCTTGGATCAGGTCACCAGCGGATCCGCGCTCGCAAACCGTATGCTGACACGTGTTGCGTAGTGCCTCACCTATTAGCTGACTTGCGTCTTCATCAATACTCAACTATCAAGTTTAGTGATTGTATGGCTGGAATAGCTCAGTTGGTTAGAGCATGTGGCTGTTAACCATAAGATTGGAGGTTTAAGCCCTCCTTCTAGCGGTGTGATTTTTTGTGAGATAGGTGGTTTCGAGTGCCCATTTCGACCAACTATACGAAGTGGTCGTGTTGTGTAACGTAAGTGTAAAAAGTTAGGGAGTTGAAGACACTTTTGAGCATATATGTAACCCTCAATACTTTACATGAACACCCTACCATCAATAGTTGTACTTGATTTTTTTTCAATGTACTATGAATTTAAACATGATTTTATCTTTTGTAATTTAAACAATAGTTTTTTAACATCTTTGTTGAAATTCATATTGCATGATTGAAGAAGAATAACCAATGGAGTATGAGGGACAAGCTTGTGGAGTCGATTTAGGCGAACAATGAGAAGAAGAAATTGAGCATGAGGTTCATCGAAGTTGAGTGGATTTTCAATATTCTCCTTGAATTCTAACAAAACTTCACGATTGTTGTCTCATTAGATCCGCATTGCAGAGATCTTGAGGCTTCATGAAGGTCGCTTGGATAATCTATCATGACCTAATTTTCAAGACTTCGAAATTTGGATTACGACAAAAAGATGAAAGCCATTGTCCCCTCTCAAGGCTGGCATGCACATAGTAATGACACTTTGAGTTAAGTATTTAAGTCGTCCATCGTCCTCTCTCAATGCAGGTTGATTCTACACACAATAGTGACTCTACAAATTGATATCATTCACACTTTTAACAGTTTCATAAGTTTTCCTAAATTTTCTGGAGTGTCGTGGAGGCTTACAAGGTTTAAGGGCGCCTAAGAAGTTTAGATACAATTCGTGTTTACAAGTCCTAAGGTACTCGATCTACTAAAAACGTTTTGACCTAAGTCTACATGAAAAGTGTTCTAGCTCTAATGCCCTAACTTACACTGGTTCGTGCATGCTTTTCTATGGAAATATTCTATCGATCATCTAGAACACAGAAAAACATAAGGTAAATTTTCATGCAAGTCTATTAGAGAGATACTCCTGCCAATCACCTAAAGCAAGAAAATCCATAATCTTCCTACAAATATTAACTTAAAACTAACACGTAATTTACGTGCAAACAACTTGCTCAACAAGGAGATAACATTCATAAATCTCTTGGAGCACAAACCCAAAGTTTCCTTTCCTGCTTTCTAGTAGAGAGAAAAGCATTAAATAGACATGCATCATCAATTCTTATCTTAGAGGGATTTTTTTTTTTTTTTTTATTTTTTATTTTTTATTTTTATTTTTATTTTTATTTTTTGGTCCTAATTCAAGTAAACCTAGGGTTAGTATCGAAATCGAAATGAAAATATGACAAACTGAGATCAAATGTGGCAAACACGGAGGTGTTCACGCACGCAAGAGGTCGCCCATGCATGAGTATAGATGTGACACTAGAGAAGGAGTTGCGCTGCGCTCTTAACACGTTGTTCATTTTTACTAACACGGAAGAGACTGGGTTGAATCGTTATAGTGAATCTAGCGTAGGGGACGGGTCATGTGCGGGTTGGATGAAGCGTTCGGGTCAAGTCAGATCTTCTCAACATGCACAACACCCCTGGGAAACAGACACGTTGCACCACTCAAAATCCAACATGTATCCAACCCTCAGTCAAATGCGCTTACTACCCCTCCGCCTGACACGTGTCCTCCGATGGTTTGTCCTCCTCATTTTTAATTTCTTTGGATTTTTGTATATTTTCCTACCCAATCTAAATCAACATGATTTATTCATGATTTTTGTAGAGTATTCTTTCTTACAAAGTTGTAGAGCATTGATTAGTTTTTTTATAATTTATTTCTAATCAACCACGCGAACAAATAATTTTGATCAAAATTGGAAGAATGCCATATTATTGCAGTTTCTTGTGGTTCTCTGGAATTCTGACTTTTGGTTCGAATCAATTCTAGCTTTCTTCATGAAACTTGTATGAAATTTCTCCAAAAAAAAAGACATAAAAAATTCACAAGTTTATTAAAAAAAATCATCTCAAATTTAAAGGAAAACTAAAATAAAAAAACTGGAAATCTTTACCATTCCATCCTTCTAGATTCTTGGTAAATTTAGACTATCCAAATATTCAGATTGAGTCTTCTCATTGTTATGAGTAACTTTAATTAAGGGTCTGTAGTCATAATCCAAATCTTAGATTGAAACATTCAAATGGGGGAGGGAGGACAAAAGGACTATTTTACCCCTTGAGTTTACTTGAATCGAATTTCCTAATTTTTTTCTATTATTATTTATATTTTCTAAACAATTTTCTCTTGAAATTTGGTCTCTAGCACTCTTAATAAAATTTAAATTTGAACTTAAAAAAAAAAATCAGATAATTAATTTCTCATTATACAATCATTTCGAATCACACCGTAGGTGAGTGGTTGGTTTTATGAGGAAGAAGATGTTTCGAGTGAACCGACCCAAACTAATTCACTTGTACTTTACCTCACCGGTCCAGTTGGATTAGACTAAATAGGTCGAGTTGACTGACATTTGTCCAATTGAACTAGATTTTTTTTTTCTCAATTTAAACTTTTTGACACAATTTTTTTGCTTGTTATTGATAACTCGACTCAATTTTAGAAAATTTGGAGCATGAACCACACTCGAGAAGTCAATAAACAAATAAGTAGTCAAATGGAAGTTTATTCAAACTTGCACGTTAAACTTCTCTCATTCCTTCAGCTTTTAAGCCAATCAATCATTGCAAAGATGTCCAATAGTCGAAACGCAAGTTAAATTATTTATGCCCTAAAGCTTCGTATTTAATTATTTAGTTTTTAACCATAATTTTTATTATTTTATTTGTAATTTAATTTTTATCCATGGTATGAAAATCCAAGGTTATTAATGCAGTCTTAAACAGTCTGTGGTTGACATACAAGAGGATCGTGTTCAAGTAATAACCTAAAGAGTTTATAGTATAGTAACACTATTGATACGACCGGATAAAATTAAAGAATAATAGCATAGAAAAGTAAGTTTTGGAAGGAAAAATTACAAAGTGGGATTTTTATTTAGACTAAGTAAACTAACATTTCCTCCCTTAAACCCAATGTCTGCATTTGCTTACATCAGATTAAGAACAAACCCCTAATAAAGCTCTTAGCTCCAAGGAGACATTCACCTTTGAAGGTTTGGTCATCACATCAACTACTTGATCTTGTGGGCTGCAATATACTTACTCAACAATCCCGACTTTTGATAATTCTCTCATAAAATGAGAGCGTACATCTATATGTTTTCTTTGACCGTGTAAAACTAGATTATTTGATAATTTAATTGCAGAACTAATATCACATTGAATGACAGTTGTTTGACCTTGATTTAGACCAAGTTTGTCCGGCACTTTTCTCAGCCATATTTCCTGGCATGCACATGAAGCAGCAGCAATGAATTCAACTTCAGCGGTAGACAAGCTTACAACTGGTTGTTTTTTTTATTGCAAAGAAACATCTGCTGAACTTATCGAAAAAAGATAACCTGAAGTGGTTTTCCGATCTTCTAAGTCTCCTGCGTAATCGCTATATGTGTAAGTGTAATACCCGACAAAAGAAAAATAGAAATAGAAAAAGAAAAGTTAAAAAAAAAAAAAAAGGAAAAGTCAAGATAGGGGCAAATAGGTAAGTTTGCCCCTCCAACCACTGAGGGGTCCAAATGAAACCCTATGAAGAGTCCTGCAAAAGAGAAATAGTGAGAGAATGGGGTTAGAGGGAACGTGGAGTTTAGAGGAAGAATGAACCGCCGGAAGACTCACCGAAAACTACTAAATAGCATAGAAAAGTAAGTTTTGGAAGGAAAAATTACAAAATGGGATTTTTATTTAGACTAAGTAAACTAACATTTCCTTCCTTAAACGGAATGTCTGCATCTNATGAGTAACTTTAATTAAGGGTATGTGGTCATAATCCAAATCCTAGATTGAAACATTCAAANTAGCTCCAAGGAGACATTCACCTTTGAAGGTTTGGTCATCACATCAACTACTTGATCTTGTGGGCTGCAACATACTTACTCAACAATCCCGGNGGAGGACAAAAGGACTATTTTACCCCTTGAGTTTACTTGAATCGAATTTCCTAATTTTTTTTTATTATTATTTATATTTTCTAAACAATTTTCTCTTNGGCACTTTTCTCAGCCATATTTCCTGGCATGCACATGAAGCAGCAGCAATGAATTCAACTTCAGCGGTAGACAAGCTTACAACTGGTTGTTTTTTTTATTGCAAAGAAACATCTGCTGAACTTATCAAAAAAGATAACCTGAAGTGGTTTTCCGATCTTCTAAGTCTCCTGCGTAATCGCTATATGTGTAAGTGTAATACCCGAAGAAAGAGAAATAGAAATAGAAAAAGAAAAGGAAAAAAAAAAAAAAAAAAGGAAAGTCAAGAGAGGGGCAAATAGGTAAGTTTGTCCCTCCAACCACGAAGGGGTCCAAATGAAACCCTATGAAGAGTCCTGCAAAAGAGAAATAGTGAGAGAATGGGGTTAGAGAGAACCTAGAGTGAAGAGGAAGAATGAACCGCCGGAAGACTCACCGAAAACTACTGTCGGAGTCTATTCCGGTCAAGATCATGATGCAAGGAGCCTTTCTTGGAAGGGAAAAGAGAATGTGGGTGGTCGGAGTCCCATTTTCCATCAAGAAATTGGAAAAATCTGCGAGGTAAGATCTTGAACGTTTTCTAAGANAGAAAGAGAAATAGAAATAGAAAAAGAAAAGGAAAAAAAAAAAAAAAAAGGAAAGTCAAGAGAGGGGCAAATAGGTAAGTTTGTCCCTCCAACCACGAAGGGGTCCAAATGAAACCCTATGAAGAGTCCTGCAAAAGAGAAATAGTGAGAGAATGGGGTTAGAGAGAACCTAGAGTGAAGAGGAAGAATGAACCGCCGGAAGACTCACCGAAAACTACTGTCGGAGTCTATTCCGGTCAAGATCATGATGCAAGGAGCCTTTCTTGGAAGGGAAAAGAGAATGTGGGTGGCCGGAGTCCCATTTTCCATCAAGAAATTGGAAAAATCTGCGAGGTAAGATCTTGAACGTTTTCTCAGATCTACGATTTTTCTTTGTGAATCAAGATCTGAAATCTTGATATATTCATCTAGAAACAACTCTCTATAGGATCTTTGAAGAAGTTTGGCTGAAACCTTGATCCGAAGGCAGAAACCCGAGAATCATCCAGAAACGGAGAGAGAAGAAATTCCGATAGCCATGTCTTGAAGGCAAGCGGTGAAACGCGACTGGGCAAGCAGTGGACATGTGCTGAGCGTCAGTCGGAGCTACGCAGCTCCGGTGAGACGGCAACACGTGTCGCCTTCAAACCCCAACCAGCTGCAGCCCACACGAGCGAACCCACCTGCTGACTCACCAACCCAAATCGGGGCGCCTGGACTATGACTATGCAGAGAGCGCGCGGGTGTGGTACTCGCGAGTAGACCTTCTCCCGGCGCGCGAGGACGTATGGTGGCGTGTGGGAGAACATGAGGGTTAGTTCCGGCCCGTCCGACTTCTGTCTGCCTAATTTTCATCCCGATTTCGATTCTAATCATATTTTTATCTGACTTAGGACCTAATTAAGAAAAATCAGTATTCTTGGACATGCTATATGTGCAGGAGTGCTAGGGCAAGCGTCAACAAGTAAGTCACCACCCGGTATTTAGGAAGAAATACTTGTAGGATTCTCTTGGATTGCATGCATGCTAGTACCTTTGCCTTAGAATTAGCTCTCCATGAATGAGATTAGTCGGATTGATTGTTATTAGTGTATTGGGTGAATTGTCTGAGTGTTACTTGTATGCTTTAAGCTTCCGCCGTACGTATGCATGCATTTAATTTATGTTGGAATTGTGTATTCCGCGTTTCGGGTGCTTGATGGATGAGTTCGCCCCCATTGAGCGCGAACTTTTTGCACATAACCATAGGGTTGAGAAACAAATACTTCTTCATTCAGCTCACCATTTAAAAATGCTTACATCTAACTGATATATGAACCATCCTCTTTAAGCTGCAAGTGCCACCACAAAACGAATTGTTTCCATTCTTGCCACATGAGAAAATACTTCTGTATAATCTACACCAAACCTTGTTGATGAGAATATCCCTTCACCACTAACCTTGCCTTGTGCTTGTCTATTTTTCCGTTTTCATTAAATTTGATCTTGTAAACTCATTTCACCTCAATAATCTTTCCATTTTCTGGTAATTCTGTCATTTCCCAAGTATCGTTTCTGTTAATTTCTTCTATTTCTGCATCCATGGTTTTTCTCTATTTCTCACTCTTTACATCATCTTCAAATCGAGTGGGATCACCTGCAAATGTGAGCATGGCTAACTGAGTTGCATTATCCTCTTCTGAGAGTCATTTTCGTGTTTCATAGTCTTACATCCAAATCAGTGTCTTCCTACTCATCTTTTCTTATGAACTAGATGAGCTTATTTCTTCTTGGTTCCTCTAAAGAACTAGAGAAAATATCTTCCTCTTCTAGATTTGCATCAATATCAGGCTCATCTCTACTGTCATTAATCTCATTCGTCCCTTTTTCATGATCTTCCAATTCGAAATCACACATAACCTCTTCCTTATGCTTCTCATCTCATTCCCAACTTTTGTTTTCTTCAAATATGACGTCTCGGCTTATTAAAATCCTTTGTGAAACAGGATCATAAAGTCGATAAGCCTTTGATTCCTCACTTACTCCTAGCATGACACAAGCTAAACTCTCATCATCCAGCTTTTTTCTTCTACTATTTGGTACATGAACATGAGAAATACACCCAAAAACTCTAAAATACTCAATTGAAGGCTTAACTCCACTCCAAGCTTCTTCCGAAGTTTTATTCTTAACGCTAAAGTTAGACTTCGATTCAAAACATGCATTATCCAATTTACTGCTTTAGGCCAAAAACTTTTGGGAAGTTACTTTTCTAAAAGATGTTGTGTACCATATTCATAATAATTCTGTTTTTCCTCTCTGCAACTCCATTTTGTTGTGACGTGTATGGAGCTGTTAACTGTCTTTGTAGGTCATTATTATCACAAAATTATTGAATTCCTGTGATGTGAACTCCCCCATGGTCAGTACGCAGACTTTTAATTGATGCATTTTTCTCCTTCTCAACAAGGATTTTAAACCTCTTGACAACATGAAAGGCTAATGATTTTTCTGTAAATAAGAAAACCCATATTTTTACTATAGTCATGGGTAAAAGTGAGCAAGTATGTAACAATTCATATTTTTCCATTTTTCCTTATTTTTAATTTAAAAAATGACAGAATATTATGTTGTAGCATTTATTCTCATTGGAAAATATGCATGATTTCTGGGAGACAATTATACCTTAATGGGAAACGTCTTGACATCCTTTTTATATTCCTATGCACAACCCTTCAATTCCCTTAAAAATGATTTTACTCTTGAAGTTACCTTTGGTGTCTTAGTGTGTTCGAGAGAACGGAAATTTGTGAGCTTCAAAAGGAAATCGAGTGGTTGGGTTTCGAGCTGTTGGGTTCATGGGGTATTTTGAGGGTTCCTGGAACATTAGAGTTTTATTTCGAAGGCAGAATCGAGTGAATCGACATTGGGATCGCTGTGCTCATTAGAAATCGGTGTCATAGACGCTTTGAGGTTGTCGGAAGCGGGGAGGCTATGTCATCGTTGTCGGTGCATCATTGATTAGGGTTTCATGGTGTTGCGGGTTGGGAAGAAAAGCATCGAATCGGGTCAGATACCCACGGACACAACCCTTGCTTCCAGCCCTCAGGCTGTACGAAGACACGGGTCATAGTTGCTTTGGCCCAAACAGGATCTATGTTCGTTTCGTCCCAACACAGACGATGCCTGTAGCATGTTTTCTCGACATCCCATGCGTATACACAGCTTGGCTCGCACGTGCAAAGCTCATCCATCGAACTTCATCGGCTTGGCGGCGACTCGGCTTGACGGCGGCTTGACTTGTCAGCTTGGTATACCCACAATATATCGATTTCTAGGTTGTTGACCCTTCTGAAGACGTTTCTGCCCATGCTTTTGTATACTGAGGTTAGTATGGCTTTTAATAGTCAACACAGATTGTGGTTCTTATAGAACGTAATTAGGAGGTTTAGCTAGATACGTTACAAAAGGTTCCTAAATATGTTTTGTGGTTCTTATAGAACGTAATTAACCGTTGGAATTAGCTTGTTGTGAGTGACTTCTGCCAAGGCCATCGAGGTAAGTGACTTTACTGTTGGAGTTAGCTTATTATGTGTTGTATGATGATGTGTGCCTTGTGGCCTCTGCATGCACCATATTATATGTGATATGACTATGTGACGCATGGTTTATATTGACTAGTGATGTTATGAAAATTTATGGTTGATATGTTAGTATTATATGTCATGAAAGTGATGATTGTTGCATGTATGCACGTAACATAACTGAATTATGTCATGAAATGCTTATGGAATTGGAACGTATTTTCATATTACGTAATATGCCATGTAATGTAAGTTATGGGACCTCATGCATGTTTTTATTTCATTTGCATCGAGATACTTCCCCTTTATGTCATGAAAGAATAAAATTCAATATTTATGTTCGCCATG
>NW_019646434.1:389054-403579 GCF_002806865.2 Cucurbita pepo subsp. pepo
TAATTGAAATAATTTTATAATTCAAATAATTTTCTCTTAATAACCGAAAATTTTTATAAATGTAATTGAAAATTTTATAATTGAAATATTTTTTATTTATTTAAAAGTAACGGAAAACTTTTATAATTGTAATGGAAATAATTTTATAATTCAAATAATTTTATTTCAATTTAGGAGTAATTGAAAACTCCATCCTTTGTTACACTACTAAAGTTATAAAAGTCATACTTCTATTGATCTATGATGTCAATTTTGTCACCACATCACCACGTCCGGTATCTTGTTTTGAATTCGATTGGTCCATGATGTCAATTTTGTCGTTGGTCTCAATTTTGCTGCCACATCATCACGTCAGGTATCTTGTTTTGACTGAAACTTCTTCGTTTTAGCTCTAATTTGAGTGAACCAAAAAATACGTTGAAATCGTTATTCCCAACCTTATATTATGGACAAAATACTGAGAATTGTTAATAATGGATAATAATGGAAGGTAGTCTTGTTATCAACAAAACATAATTAATTAATTAATTTAAGATTAAGAAAAAAAAAATCTCCCCTTTTTTAGGGTGACAAACCATCAAGAAAATACTATGAAATTCATAAAACCATAAAACTTAAAATAATGCACATGTCCCAATAATAATATGGATGCATCATCATAGGCATTCTAATATATCTTCATAAATTTAAAATCCACTCAAATCCATATTCTCCCTACATTAATGCTTCAATGAATTATGAAACATCACAACAACCAAGTGATTCATTAATAAAATAACAAATTTATAGCATATTTTTCCTAATTTTCACCTTTGTAATCATGAAAAAGAACAATAAAAAATAAAAGAATGACATGCTCCCCTAGGAACATGTCTTTAAACAAGATTATAAAATTTAAGATATATCGCACGGAATAATACAAAACTTAAATTCAAGGTCACGAGTCTTGGTACTGTGCACTGTTTAGATGTCAACTAGAACTCGAGGAGGAGGTCTTAGGGGATGACCCCCGCTTAGGGGTTGAGGAAGAGAAAGGGGACGTAATTGGGGGTGAGAGGATTTTGTAGAGTAGCCTCTTCTGCCACCAACGACACCTCAAGCCGCACATACCCTACAACTGCCCTAGTAGATGATTGCAAACTGTAATACAAAATTTGAATGTCAACCAGCAAGAAAATGCTTCTACATCAACCATGGAGGCTAGATACCTGCGGGATTCCAAGAGGGGTGACCCTCGAACTTTTAAGGGGGCATCTGACATTCCAACGGTGGCACAGATGTGGTTGAGGTCCATTGAGTCAGTATTTGAGTCGACCAACTACCCTGAGGCCCATAGGGTGGAGTTTGCTACGTCTATGGAAGGACCTGATAGTTCGCGTGAACCCCCTTCATCACCAGTCGGATAGAAGCGACGCCGCGACCAGACTGACCGAAATGAATTGTCTTTTTCACATACACAGAAACGATCCGATAGACAGCACCGTGATTTTAGGTGTGAGTAGCAAGGCTGTGAGAACAGGTCAGAAAATAGGCCCAACTTTAAGGTGTGCGGTAAGAATCATTGGGGTTAGTGTTTGGCTTGATCTGGAGCCTGTATTCGATGTGGAAAGGAAGGGCATTTGTATAAGGACTGTCTTGGAGGCCGTACACTGATACTAGAATTCAGCAGAGGCCATTACGCATCGCGGATAACCCCACTCAGAACCGTCTTCCAACAAGAACTTATGCCTCTACCAGCAAGGATACTGGAAACCCTGATGCAGCGGTGACAGGTACACTATCTGTTCTTGGGCACCTTGCTTTGACATTTTTGACTCAGGATCTACACATTCTTTTATTTCTATTATTTTTATTAGTCAAGCAAAGTTTGTATTAGAACCTTTATTGCATGGATTCTCAGTAGGCACCCCAGCAGGGGTGAATATGATTGCTGCTTATAGAGTAAAAGATAGTCATGTATTAATATCAGGAGTTAAATAGTGGTAGACTAAATAGTAATTGATATGACTTGTATGATGTAATTTTGGGAATGGATTGATTAGCAAAACATTATGCTAGTATAAACTGTTACAAGAAAGAAGTGGTGTTTACACCACTGTCCGAGACCAAATTCAAATTCAAGGTCACGAGTCTTGGTACTGTGCCAAAGGTGATATAAATGATGAAAGCAAATAAGTTAGCCCAGGACGGAGCGTGGGCAATACTAGCCAGCGTTGTGGATACCAAGAAAGAGGAGGTTTCCCTAGAAACATTGTCAGTTGTGAATGAGTTCCCAAATGTATTCCTAGAGGACTTTCCAAGAATTTCTCCGACATGAGATGTTGATTTTGCAATAGAGCTGGAATCAGGTACCAGTCCAATATCTAAGACCCCGTATCGTATGGCACCCACAATATACCGATTTCTAGGCTTACGGCCCTTCCAAAGACGTTTCTGCCCTTGTTTTTGCATTCTAAGGTTAGTATGACTCTTAATAGTCAACTTAAATTATGTTAGGTGTTTACCTTGATAACTAACATGAGGTTTAGCTAGGATATGTTATGAAAGGTTTCTAAATATGTTATGTGGTTCTTATAGGACGTAATTAACCGTTGGAATTAGCTTGTTGTGAGTGACTTTGGCCAAGGCCATCGAGGTAAGTGACTTTACTATTGGAATTAGTTTATTATGTGTTGTATGATGATGCGTGCTCTGTGGCCCCTGCATGCACCATATTATATGTGATATGACTATGTGACACATGAATTATATTGACCGGTAATGTTATGAAAATTTATGATTGATATGTTAGTACTATATGCCATGAAAGTGATGATTGTTGACTGTATGCATGTAGTATAACTGAATTATGTCATGAAATGCTTATGGAATTGGAACGTATTTTCATATTAAGTAATATGCCATGTAATGTAAGTTATGAGACCTCATGCATGTTTCTATGTCATTTGCATTGGGATACTTCCTCTTTATGTCATGAAAGAATGAAATTCGATATTTATGTTCGCCATGATATCATGCGGGACTTTTCTGTGTGCGTACATGGGTCTCGTGTGGAGAAATACCACACATCCAACCCTACCCAGAATAGAAAAGCACCTAAGGCAAGTTTACAAAAGTTAGGTCCCACTCATATGTTGCATGTGTTTGCATCTCTAACCCCAATAGTGGGGTGACTTATTGAGTATTTCATAAAATACTTAAGCTATGTGCTACCTTCATTTTTCAGGTAAAGGCAAGGCGCCGATGTATGGCTGACGATGGAGCTGAGGTTACCATGGAAGACTAAAGAGAGGGTATAGTTACCCATTTATGTTTTTATTTGGGTTTTTAAGTTAGATCATTGAACGTTCATTTTATTTAAATTTCCTAATTCAGTTATTGAATGTTTTCGTTTCGGAGTTATCTTTAGTTCGGATTTTGAACCTTTATGTAAGACTGATGTTGTTTCCAAGTCTATTTATGTTGAATTTTTCGTTTAAAGATTTATGCATGTACGGATGATGTCACTAATTAGGTTAAGAAAATTAGGGGCGTTACAAAGTACCTTTTCATAGTGTTGGAGATGGGTTTTATTGGTCCGCATATATCAACATGTATTGGTTGAAGCACTTGTGAAGCTCTATATCTGATGGAGGACTACTGTATCAAGGTCGGTTGTGTGTATCAATGGTAGAATAACAAAGGAATAGAATATTAAAGGAGGCACATAATTCTCCATTCATTATGCATCCTGGAGGTACCAAGATGTATCAAGATATAAAGACACACTTTTGGTGGCATGGAATGAAGACGGATATCGTAGAGTTTGTAAGTAGATGTTTGGTTTGCCATCAGGTCAAGACACCAAGACAGAGACCAACATGATTATTGTAGCCTCTCAGTGTACCATGGAAATGGGAGAATATTCCCATGGGTTTCATGGTAGGATTACCAAGAAAATTAAAGGGCTACATGGTCAGGTCACCTACACAGTAGACAATTGCACAATGTTGTACATGAATGAAATTGTCAGATTGCATGGAATTCCAGTATCAATTGTATCAGATCGTGACCCACGTTTTACTTCAGCTTTTGACGCGGACTCTAGAAATCGTTGGGCACTCGCTTGGATTTCAGTACAACGTTTCATTGACAAACAGACAGACAGAAAGAACGTTTAAATCAAAGTTTAGAGGATATGTTACGTGCCTGTCTGCTTGAATTCGTTGGTAGTTGGGATTCGAAGCTGCATCTCATGGAATTTTCCTATAATAATTGTTATCAGGCGACAATTGGCATGGTGCCATACGAGAAATTATGTGGAAAACGATGCAGAACACCATTGTGTTGGGATGAGGTAGGGGAACGTGAGTTGGTGGGTCCAAATTGGTCCAAGTTACGAATGAGGCGATGCAAAAGATCAGAGAAAGGATGTGCACTACTCAGAGTAGACAGAAAAGCTATGCGAACTCAAGACGGAGGAATCTAGAGTTTGAAGTGGGTGACATGGTATTCTTGAAAGTGGCCCTGATGAAAAGAGTCCTAAGGTTTAGACGCAAAGGAATGCTGAGTTCTTTGATTTATAGAAACTTTTGAAATTTTGGAGAGGATCGGACCCGTTGCGTATATGTTAGCTCTACAACCATCGCTCTCAACTGTACACAAGTATTTCATGTATCTGTACTTCGTAAGTATATGGCCAATCCAAAACATGTGATAGATTATGAGGCTCTAGAAGTAGTAGAAGACTTAAGCTATGAGGAAAAACCATTGGGAATTTTGGCTTGCAAGGTAAAAGACATTGCATTTGTCAAGGTATGGTGGAGAAACCAACCAATGGAGGAGGCTACATGGGAACGAGAAGTTGTTGTCGGCGCATCGTTGATTAGGGTTTTAGGGTGTTGCGGGTTTGGAAGACGAGCACCGGATCGGGTCGGATACCCGCGGACACAACTCCTGCTTCCAGCCCTCAGGTCGTATGAAGACACGAGCTGTAGTTGCTTTCTACCCAAATAGGATCTGCATTCATTTTGGCTCAACATAGACGCATGCCTGTAGCGCGTTTTCTCGGCTTTGCACGTATATACATGGCTCGACTCCTCCATCAGACTTCCTCGGCTTGACGGTAGCTTGGCTTGTCAGTTCGGTATACCCACAATATACCGATTTCTAGGCTTACGGCCCTTCTAAAGACGTTTCTGCCCTTGTTTTTGCATTCTAAGGTTAGTATGACTCTTAATAGTCAACTTAAATTATGTTAGGTGTTTACCTTGATAACTAACATGAGGTTTAGCTAGGATATGTTATGAAAGGTTTCTAAATATGTTATGTGGTTCTTATAGGACGTAATTAACCGTTGGAATTAGCTTGTTGTGAGTGACTTTGGCCAAGGCCATCGAGGTAAGTGACTTTACTATTGGAGTTAGTTTATTATGTGTTGTATGATGATGCGTGCTCTGTGGCCCCTGCATGCACCATATTATATGTGATATGACTATGTGACACATGAATTATATTGACTGGTAATGTTATGAAAATTTATGATTGATATGTTAGTACTATATGCCATGAAAGTGATGATTGTTGACTGTATGCACGTAGTATAACTGAATTATGTCATGAAATGCTTATGGAATTGGAACGTATTTTCATATTAAGTAATATGTCATGTAATGTAAGTTATGAGACCTCATGCATGTTTGTATGTAATTTGCATTGGGATACTTCCTCTTTATGTCATGAAAGAATGAAATTCGATATTTATGTTCGCCGTGATATCATGCGAGACTTTTCTGTGCGCGTACATGGGTCTCGTGTGGAGAAATACCACACATCCAACCCTACCCAGAATAGAAAAGCACCCAAGGCAAGTTTACAAAAGTTAGGTCCCACTCATATGTTGCATGTGTTTGCATTTCTAACCCCAATAGTGGGGTGACTTATTGAGTATTTCATAAAATACTCAAGCCACGTGCTACCTTCATTTTTCAAGTAAAGGCAAGGCGCCGATGTATGGCTGACGATGGAGCTGAGGTTACCATGGAAGAATAAAGAGAGGGTATAGTTACCCGTTTATGTTTTTAGTTGGGTTTTTACGTTAGATCATTGAACGTTCATTTTATTTAAATTTCCTAATTCAGTTATTGAATGTTTTCGTTTCGGAGTTATCTTTAGTTCGGATTTTGAACCTTTATCTAAGACTGATGTTGTTTCCAAGACTATTTATGTTGAATTTTTCGTTTAAAGATCTATGCATGTACGGATGACGTCACTAATTAGGTTAAGAAAATTAGGGGCGTTACAAAGTACCTTTTCTTACTGTTGGAGATGAGTTTTATTGGTCCACATATATCAACATGTATTGATTGAAGCACTTGTGAAGCTCTCCACGTGCTTTGCTTTGGAAAAGATCCTCTTTGTTGTTTTCTTGTTAAGCAGTCCTTGCAAAGCCTTGAAGGAGAATTAAGTTCAGGTAATCCATTCACCTTCTTTCTTTTTCAGTGGTTTCAAACCATCAAAGCTCAAGTGTTGGTCGCTTGTGGATGTATATAATAAAATGATGTAAAATTCACAAGAATAAGTGCAAGTATACACTATCACAAGTAGAAAGTAATAAGTAAATTATCGATTCCACAGGGAACCTATCCTTTTGGTTAATTTTATTGTTGAAAATTAAGTGAGTTTTTGGGTAACATTCAAATGGGTGTTGGTGATTTTAACTACTTAAACAAAACTAAAACAGAGTGTCACTGCTATTGAAAAACAGAAAATGATGAGAAAGTCAACTATAATAAGGAAGGTTCGGCTAAGAGAGGTTAAATAGATAAGTTGTTGAGTTTTGTGGTAGATTTTAGTTCCTTTTAATAGATTTCCAAGCCCACTTCCGAGGGTCATGAATGGTGATTATTTTCATAATCGTTGTGATTTCTATTAACAAGGCTCTAGGAGAAGTATTATTCTTAACCCTTCTGTTACCCTTCAAGTCTCATTGCTATGGAACTAGAGTATTAAAGAGGATTTCATTGCTCCCTCTCTTCTCCCGAATAAGAGAACAACTATGTATGTAAAGTAGCTAATTAAACACACATGTAAATCATTAACAACAAGTCTTTAATAAACTAAAATCATACCGTCAACATACTTAAACTATATAAAACTCTCTCGCCTCCCCTATAAAGTTTAGCTCTCCATACAAACTGAATTAAACAGAGGAACCCACATCTTAATCATATAAAATTGATAGAATAAGAAAAGAGAGTAAGAGAATAGAGACTTATCCAGCTTTGTTGCCGTTCTTCAATGAAAGTTCCCTTCTCTTGAGCTCTCACGTCCACCTCATTGTCCTAATCTATCCTTCTTGGATTAGGGTTTTTCTTCTTCTTCTCTGGTTTCACAGCAGTTCACAGCAGCAGAGGTACTACTGTCTAATCCGATTTTTTTTCTCCCAAAGTGTGTCACCCTCCTCTTGGTCTTCTTTTTTCTTTTATATTGAGCATGAGTTCCCCTTTAGGCTGAAAAGGAATAAGTTGTCCACGTAGGATGTTCCTCATTGGGTAGTCAATGACCCACTTGGATGGCGGATGTGAATTTAATATTTCCATGTCATCCCCCGTTTGTTTCCAAATTTGCTACTCCCTCATGGTTTAGCATAAATGTCTGAAATTTTACCACATAACTCAATTAAAAGTACAATTAAGATCAATTTATGTCAAATCATATTTTTTTTCATGTTGGACCGCAATAAACGATTTCATGCTCACTAAGTAGAATCAATGAGGTAATAAATGAGAAAATGGTGAATAAAAGTGCAATATTAACTACAAAAAGACTAGATATGACTCTACTTTTAGAGAGTTATCAGGTGCCTATATCTACAATGCCAAAGCTGCACTTTGTCCTCCGTGATTGAGTTGAAGCACACTGATGGTAGAGGTTGAAATGTTGCTTGAAGCATGAACATTCGATTCTCAGACATCTTTGTATTTTTTATTAAAACCTTCTCATGATGGAACGCCTTGCACCTTCCATATTGAAACGTAACAGCAACTCCCCGTTTTTGCAATTGTCCAATGCTCAACAAGTTGTTTGTCAATTCTATAACATAGAACACTTCTGTAATAATATGCGTTGTTCCATTCACTTGCAGCCTTATGTTGCCCTTTCCTAGTACAACCAAGCTTGTGTTGTTGCTGAGTTTTACTGAATCTTTGAATTTTTCATTTAAATCTTAAAAATATTGCTTTACTCCACCCATATGATTGCTGCAGCCAGAATCAATATACCAACAATCTTATTAGCCATCTTCCTCCTTTTTCGCACCCGTGCAAGCCATCAGTAAAATCTCTTTTTTTGTCTTTGTATAGTTTGTCACTTCATTCTTACTTGCACATTATCATTGAAAATGCCCAAATTTGGGACAATTGTAGCATTCTACTATGGCTTTCTCGAAGTTTTGCCTACCTCTTCCACATTCCCTTCCTCTGAAACTTCCACGACCTCGACTCCTTCCTCCTGACTGATCTAGATTTGTCACTTTCAAGGCATGTTCCTCATTGATGTGAGAACGCATGCGTTGTTCATGAACAAGTAGGCTGCTTTGCAATTCATCAATGGTTAAAGTATCTATATCTTTAGATTCCTCAATGGAACAAACCACATAATCAAGTTTGAAAGTCATAGATCTCAAAATCTTTTCCCAAACAGCCACGTCTCCCTTTCTTTCACCATTTTCTTTCGTTTTATTTGTTATTGCAAGTGTTCGAGCAAAATATTCATTTAAAAATTCTCCTGTCTTCATTTGAAGAATTTCAAATTCCACTCTGAGTGTTTGCAGTTGTGCAAGCTTGACCCTAGTTGTTCCTCGATATTTCTTTCTTCATAGAGTCCCATATGTCCTTCGTTGTATCCTTGTTTAGAATCGTTTCTATAATTGAACGATCTAATGCTTGGAAAAGATAATACTTGGCCTTCAAATCTTTCAGCTTCTGATCATCAATGCTCTTCTGTTGTGCATATGTAGATCCTCCTGCTACTGCAGAAATTTCATTTTCTACTAAATCCCAATACTCCTTTGATCGCGAAAAGTTTTCCATGAGCATTGCCAAGTGATCATAATGCCCCTTAAACTTTGGGATGACTGGCTGCACAAAAGAGCTTTCGGTAGACATCTTGAAGATTGCTACTTCAAATTTTAATCAAATCCCTTATTATGGCTCTAATACCAAATGATGAAATTAAAGAAATAATAGCAGAGAAAAGTAAGTTTTGGAAGGAAAAATGCTCTATTATGGAATGGGAAAATACCAGGCTTTTAAATAGTCATATATAAAAAAACAAAATAAATGATAAATAAGGAGTCTACTCTAACTGACTTCTAAAAGTTAATGTCCTATTATAAAGTACAGAGTTCTACACAAAGTGAGACTTTATTTAGACTAAGTAAACTAACACGACCCACTTTATAATCATTACAAATGATTTGATCCAAATCGTTCATGTAGAGACATGTAAGTGGGGGTATTCTATACAATGAGTTTGATAAGGATCACGGTGTTCCAAATGTTTCAACTGGACCTATTACACGATCCAAGGCCAAGATGATTCAACAAGCATTCATTCTTCATCTACAAAATTGGATAGGCTTGATTCAACCATTATTTCATGTGTTACAAGCTGATTTGATTGAGGAAGGACCATTTGAAGCGTATATTTGCCTGGTTGAAGAAAGGGAAGAAGTTGCTTGCACTTCATTTATAAGTTGTTAGAAAACTTTATTTATTATTTTTAATTTCATAATTATTGTATGGGCAAAAGGGTGGAAGTCATTGGTCAAATTGACTTCTTTTTTGGAGATTTAAGGGATAGGGATTAAATTTTGTTCGCTAACTTCTTTAGTGGACATTTGAAAAATTGAAAATTTATTTTGTGGGTAACTATAAATACGCACAAATTATTACATAAAAAAGAGATTGTGAATGAATGAATTTGAGATCTCAGATTGAGACTTTCACCTTTCGAAATTCGAGCATCATCTTTGTCATTTCTAAGTTTACTGCAATTCTTGTAGTAGATTGCATCTGAGCTCTAGATCTTTGATCTTAAGAAGTAATCTAATTCTAGCATTATATCTTGGTTTATCCGAATTTTGTACAAGGAGGTGTTAATTTTATTGATTCAACAGTTTTTGCTCCCACAAAAACATGAATTGTTGGGATTAGGGTTGCCTTATCAATTTGATATCATAGCCTAGGTTGCATCTTAGTGGCCTACTCTAGAATTCATTTTATTTTTCGTTTATGCTATTGTTTTTCTTTTCTTCAAATCTGTCCATTTATTCTGTTGCTGCGAGTTCAACCCTTCTTTGTAATCTTCTCACTTTATTCTCATTTTATTACTGTAGATCATATTTAGATCTTAAAAAAAAAAAAATAAATAAATAAAAAAATAAAAAATTCCAATCATATTGTTCTTAATATAGTTGTTATAAATCCTTGTCATTAGACAATTTGCATGTTTATTTGAATATCAAATAAACTCCAATTGACATTTTTTCTAAATCATCTAAATTTGGAACCATTGTGTTGATATTGTTCTTTCACCCTTTTAGTGGACATAGTCCTAGGGGAAGGAGGAGATGTCGGTTGAGGGAGAGGAAGAGGGAGAGGAAGAGGTAGAGGAAGAGGTAGAACAAGGGGTAGAGAAATTTTAGCACAAAAAAGAAGTGAGAGAGAGTACCAATATAAGAGAGGAGAAGGAGTCAAGGGAGTAAAGCTTCCAACTTTCTATGGGAGATCTGATCTAGAAGAGTATTTGCAATATGAGAGCAAAATTGAGTATGTTTTTTATTGCAACAATTTCAGTGAAGAAATAAAGTTGAAGCTTTCTATGACTGAATTTTGTGATTACGTAATTATGTTGGACATCTTTGATATCAGAGTGGAGGAGATATTATGAAGAACCAATTGAAATGTGGGAGGAATTGAAGTTATTAATGAGAAAAATGTACATTCCTAAGCATTATTCTCGAGTACTCAAGGAAAAACTGTATACAATGCAATAGGGATCCAAGAGTGTTGAAGAATATTACAAAGAAATGGAGGTCTTTATGAAGAGAGCATGCATTGATGAAGACAACGATGATATAATGGCCAGATTCCTTGGTGGGTTAAACACACAACTTGCTCATCAAGTGGATAGGCAAGCGTACTTTGATATGCAAGAATTGTTACACCTTGCTGTCAAAATCGAAGGGCAACTAGCTTGGGAGAAGAACTCCAAGAGGTATGTTATTCCTAAGTCTACAACTTTCAACACTTGGAAAAAGGATGCAAATATTGAAAAGATAGATTTTAAGGTTAGAGGAAAGTATGAGATTGACAAAAAGAACAAAATTGAGACCTCAAAGGGTAAAGAGAAAGTTGAGGAATACAAGGAGGTTTTAGAAAGAAATAGAGACATCAAATCTTGGAAATGTCAAGAAATTGGTCATATTAGTGGTGATGATCCTAACAAGAGAGTCATGACCATCAAGAATGGACAAGCTGTCACAATACTGAGGAAAGTGACTAGGATGAGCCAGTTGAAGAAGAAAACCAAGAGAATGATGAAGAATTGGAAGATGGGAGTCATTTGACACTTGTTGAGAAGACTTCTTAAAACTCAAGTTACGGAGAATAATGTTGATGATCAAAGAGACAACCTATTTCACACAAGGTGTTTAGTCAGGGGGACTCCTTGTAGTATTGTTATTGATAGTGAAAGTTGCACCAATGTATTAAGTACCATGTTGATCAAAAGGTTGCAAATTCCAACTCAACACCATCCTAAACCTTACAAGCTTCAATGTCTCAATGATAGTGGAACAATAAAGGTAGTTTCTCAAGTTTAATATCTTTTACTTAGGGGAAACATAAAGATAAAGTTCTTTGTGATGTGCTACCCATACTTGCTGGAGGCATATTGCTAGGCCGACATTCGCAATTTGATAGGAAGGTCATGCATGATGGTTATTTGAATAGGTATTCTTTTATAAAAGAGGGTAGAAAAACCCTTTTGAGTTCTGCAATGTATTTTCTTATCAATTAAAGTTGGAGAAAAAAAAGAGTTCGAGGAATATTATTTTCATTCAAACATTTATTTAAGAAAAGCATCCAAGGTTCTTAGCTCAGTTGGTTAGAGCGTTGGTCTTATGAGCCGAAGGTCGTGGGTTCGAGCCCCGTTAGATCCAATCAAAACTTAGTCACCCGGTTAAATGAACAATCGCGTAAACGAACAAATTATGGGATGAGCTCATTAAGCCCACTTACTTGTAGGCTCTTATTAGGGTTCTTACCTTACAAATGTAAGGGTTATGAGTTAAATTTCTTGAGTGTGGAAATTTAGGGTTGTTACAATCTTATTGAATATTTTTAATACTCACCCCGTGTTAAAAATAGTTTCAGGTAATTGCATGGACCTATACTCCCCTCTCATAATTGGCATGTGCTTAGTTCGCCACCAGATTGGAAAGGGTAGTGTATCAGCCTGCCATTCCACAAAGCTGAAGCTCACATTATCATAATTGGCATGTGCTTAGTTCGCCACCAGATTGGAAAGGGTAGTGGAGGATCTGTAGACACCTTTGATCTTGGGGTGCAGGGTGTACTGTAAACGTTTTGATCTAAGTCAACGAGTAAACCGCACTAGTTGTAGCAACCTAATCTTAATTGAGTTATTTCATGCATCCTTTGCTAGGGAGATATACCTATCAATTACCTAAGCGCATAATCCATAATTTAAACTTCATCTTGGTCATACCCGGGAGCTGAGGAGGTTCTTTGGGTTCCTAAGGCGGCTAGATGACTTAACGCGGACTTTTGACTTTAGGCTGTTTTATTTTGAGTTTTCGAGTCTTTCTTAGTTTAGGAGAATCAGGGTCTAGACCCTCTGACCATCACTCACGATCTTTAGGTGCTCATTCTACTAGAGGTGTCCTGACCTAAGTCATTGTCTAGCCAACCTAACTTTAACACCCTGCTTCTTTGCAAATAAACACACTCCACTGGGAGAACAAATAGTCAAACACCTTAAGCTAACACATATTATATCATGCACACATACAAGTAAAACAAGCTCGTCGGAGAGATAACATTCATTAATTACCTGAAACACAGACAACGTTAACCCATCCTCTTTTCTGACATAACATTAAACATATAAAACATCACTCATCACAAATCTTATCATAGGAAAATTTTTATAATTTTTTTCATCATGCATACCACCACACTCATCCATATTTCTCAACTCATATTCTAGTCATGCATATTTTCTTTCTAGCATTGCATAATACATAAAATAGCATGGTTCTCACAAATCTCAACCTAGGGGCATAACGATAATTTTCTAACATACATAAGTATACACTCACCCAAAAACAACCTTTAGTCTTTAACATGCATTATCTAACCACCAAAAATCGTAAACTTTTAATTGATCGTTAGAAAGGTACAATTTTTGGTCAATCACAACAACAAAAATCGAGTTCGAAAATCATCAAAAACAAAAAATTGACAAATATTTTCAGCCACTAGATGTTTATCAGAATGCCACCTTCGGGTCTGAATCAACTCCAACTTCCTTCATGAAACTAATGCAAAATTCCTCCAATATAACCATACTAAAAATTCAAAACTTAATTCCAAGGAAAGCTCTCGAATTTGAAGGAAAGTTTAAATGAAGAACCCAAAAATCATACATTTCGTTCTTCCTTGATTCTTGACGGAATTGAGTGATTGAAAAGACAAGAATAGTTCTTCCAAGACCACCAAGCAATTCTTGTGGAGAAGCTCTAACGAAATTCTGACTCAAAATGGCGGTTCTAATCAAACTTTGACTCTCTCTCTCTTATAATCCCTTAACGCTCATCTTCTTTTATCTCTCTTCTCCTATCCTTTCTTTCTTTCTTTTTTTCATTCTTAGTAATCAAACTAGGTTAATCCACGCCTCTAATTTGGAATTGAGGGTATATATGATCAATTTACTTTTATTTAGTCTAGGTTAATCCTTAAACGCACATGCATCGGATAGTGGTATTTATTTTCTTAGACTTAGGCTAGAATAGAATGTTTTTAACTTAAACGCTTATTTATTTTATTTTGTATCGTTTTAAAGATGTTTTCAAAACACGTAAGTCCATGGCTGTGTCTTAAGATAAAGGTTATGTTTTATGGAATTTTAATGAAGTCTTCCACATTCAATGTTTAGGGTACGTATATAGTAGCGACCTTAAATTAAGTAGAAAATTTCGGATCGTTACATAACATGTCATCGTTGATCACTGAGATACAAAACTAAACTATTATATATTTATATCATATTGTATTATATACATAAATTTCGAGCTTCTAGTTTGCGTATGTTTAAGTTGTTATTTGTTAAAAGGGTGAGAAAGTTCTTGCCAAGGGAAAATAAAATAAAATTTTGGAAGGATGAAGATTGAATTAGGTGGTAGGAAAAGCTTTCCCACGCTGACCTTGTATCATTAATTCTATCACGTGATCTTAAGT
>NW_019646434.1:406810-415788 GCF_002806865.2 Cucurbita pepo subsp. pepo
GTCTTCTCTTCCTTCTGCTGTCAACCGTTGCTGGATTAGGGTTTTTCTTATTCTTCTCTGGTTTCACAGTAGTTCACAGCAGCAGAGGTACTGCTGTCTAATCCGATTTTTTTTCTCCCAAAGTGTGTCACCCTCCTCTTGGTCTTCTTTTTCCTTTTATATTGAGCATGAGTTCCCCTTTAGGCTGAAAAGGAATAAGTTGTCCACATAGGATGTTCCTCAATGGGTAGTCAATGACCCACTTGGATGGCGGATGTGAATTTAAAATTTCCATGTCATCCCCCGTTTGTTTCCAAATTTGCTACTCCCTCATGGTTCAACATAAATGTCTTAAATTTTACCACATAACTCAATTAAAAGTACAATTAAGATCGATTTATGTCAAATCATATTTTTTTTCATGTTGGACCACAATAAACGATTTCATGCTCACTAAGTAGAATCAATAGGGTAATAAATGAGAAAATGGTGAATAAAAGTGCAATATTAACTAAAAAAAGACTAGATATGACTACTTTTAGTGAGTTATCAAGTGCCTATATCTACAATGCCAAGGCTGCACTTTGTCCTCAGTGATTGAGTTGAAGCACACTGACGGTAGAGGTTGAAATGTTGCTTGAACATTCGATTCTCAGACATCTTTGTATTTATGATTAAACCCTTCTCATGATGGAACGCCTTGCACCTTCCATATTGAAACGTAACAGCAAGTCCCCGTTTTTGCAATTGTCCAATGCTCAACAAGTTGTTTGTCAATTCTATAACATAGAACACTTCTATAATAATATGCGTTGTTCCATTCACTTGCAGCCTTATGTTGTCCTTTCCTAGTACAACCAAGCTTGTGTTGTTGCTAAGTTTTACTGAATCTCTGAATTTTTCACTTAAATCTGAAAAATATTCCTTTACTCCACCCATATGATTGGTGCAGCCAGAATCAATATACCAACAATCTTATTAGCCATCTTCCTCCTTTTTCGCACCCGTGCAAGCCATCAGTAAAATCTCTTTTTTTGTCTTTGTATAGTTTGTCACTTCATTCCTACTTGCACATTGTCATTGAAAATGCCCAAATTTGGGACAATTGTAGCATTCTACTATGGCTTTCTCGAAGTTTTGCCTACCTCTTCCACGTCCCGTTCCTCTGAAACTTCCACGACCTCGACCCCTTCCTCCTGACTGATCTCCATTTGTCACTTTCAAGGCATGTTCCTCATTGATGTGAGAACACATGCGTTGTTCATGAACAAGTAGGCTGCTTTGCAATTCATCAATGGTTAAAGTATCTATATCTTTAGATTCCTCAATGGAACAAACCACATAATCAAGTTTGGAAGTCATAGATCTCAAAATCTTTTCCCAAACAGCCACGTCTCCTTTTCTTTCACCATTTTCTTTCATTTTATTTGTTATTGCAAGTGTTTGAGCAAAATATTCATTTAAAAATTCTCCTGTCTTCATTTGAAGAATTTCAAATTCCATTCTGAGTGTTTGCAGTTGTGCAAGCTTGACCCTAATTGTTCCTTGATATTTCTTTCTTCATAGAGTCCCATATGTCCTTCGTTGTATCCTTGTTTAGAATCGTTTCTATAATTGAACGATCTAATGCTTGGAAAAGATAATACTTGGCCTTCAAATCTTTCAGCTTCTGATCATCAATGCTCTTCTGTTGTGCATATGTAGATCCTCCTGCTACTGCAGAAATTTCATTTTCTACTAAATCCCAATACTCCTTTGATCGCGAAAAGTTTTCCATGAGCATTGCCAAGTGATCATAATGCCCCTTAAACTTTGGGATGACTGGCTGCACAAAAGAGCTTTCTGTAGACATCTTGAAGATTGCTACTTCAAATTTTAATCAGATCCCTTGCTATGGCTCTAATACCAAATGATGAAATTAAAGAAATAATAGCAGAGAAAAGTAAGTTTTGGAAGGAAAAATGCTCTATTATTGAATGGGAAAATACCACGCTATTAAATAGTCATATAACAAAAGAAATGATAAATAAGGAGTCTACTCTAACTCACTTCTAAAAGTTAAAGTCCTAATATAAAGTACAGAGTTCGTACACAAAGTGAGACTTTATTTAGACTAAGTAAACTAACACGACCCACTTTATAATCATTACAAATGATTTGATCCAAATCGTTCAGGTAGAGACATGTAAGTGGGGGTATTCTATACAATGAGTTTGATAAGGATCACGGTGTTCCAAATGTTTCAACTGGACCTATTACACGATCCAAGGCCAAGATGATTCAACAAGCATTCATTCTTCATCTACAAAATTGGATAGACTTGATTCAACCATTATTTCATGTGTTACAAGCTGATTTGATTGAGGAAGGACCATTTGAAGTGAATATTTGCCTGGTTGAAGAAAGGGAAGAAGTTGCTTGCACTTCATTTATAAGTTGTTAGAAAACTTTATTTATTATTTTTAATTTCATAATTATTGTATGGGCAAAAGGGTGGAAGTCATTGGTCAAATTGACTTCTTTTTTGGAGATTTAAGGGATAGGGATTAAATTTTGTTCGCTAACTTCTTTCGTGGACATTTGAAAAATTGAAAATTTATTTTGTGGGTAACTATAAATACGCACAAATTATTACATAAAAAAGAGATTGTGAATGAATGAATTTGAGATCTCAGATTGAGACTTTCACCTTTCGAAATTCGAGCATCATCTTTGTCATTTCTAAGTTTCATGCAATTCTTGTGGTAGATTGCATCTGAGCTCTAGATCTTTGATCTTAAGAAGTAATCTAATTCTAGTCTTATATCTTGGTTTATCCGAATTTTGTACAAGGGGGTGTTAATTTTATTGATTCAACCGTTTTTGCTCCCACAAAAATATGAATTGTTGGGATTAGGGTTGCCTTATCAATTTGATATCATAGCCTAGGTTGCATCTTAGTGGCCTACTCTAGAATTCATTTTATTTTTCGTTTATGCTATTGTTTTTCTTTTCTTCAAATCTGTCCATTTATTCTGTTGCTGCGAGTTCAACCCTTCTTTGTAATCTTCTCACTTTATTCTCATTTTATTACTGTAGATCATATTTAGATCTTAAAAAAAAAAAAAAAAAAAATCATATTGTTCTTAATATTGTGGTTATAAATCCTTGTCATTAGACAATTTGCATGTTTATTTCAATATCAAATAAACTCCAATTGACATTTTTTCTAAATCATCTAAATTTGGAACCATTGTGTTGATATTGTTCTTTCACCCTTTTAGCGGGACATAGTCCTAGGGGAAGGAGGAGATGTCGGTCGAGGGAGAGGAAGAGGTAGAACAAGGGGTAGAGAAATTTTAGCACAAAAAAGAAGTGAGAGATAGTACCAATATAAGAGAGGAGAAGAAGAAGGAGTCAAGGGAGTAAAGCTTCCAACTTTCTATGGGAGATCTGATCTAGAAGAGTATTTGCAATATGAGAGCAAAATTGAGTATGTTTTTTATTGCAACAATTTCAGTGAAGAAATAAAGTTGAAGCTTTCTATGACTGAATTTTGTGATTACGTAATTATGTTGGACATCTTTGATATCAGAGTGGAGGAGAAATTATGAAGAACCAATTGAAATGTGGGAGGAATTGAAGTTATTAATGAGAAAAATGTACATTCCTAAGCATTATTCTCGAGTACTCAAGGAAAAACTATATACAATGCAATATGGATCCAAGAGTGTTGAAGAATATTACAAAGAAATGGAGGTCTTTATGAAGAGAGCATGCATTGATGAAGACAACGATGATATAATGGCCAGATTCCTTGGTGGGTTAAACACACAACTTGCTCATCAAGTGGATAGGCAAGCGTACTTTGATATGCAAGAATTGTTACACCTTGCTGTCAAAATCGAAGGGCAACTAGCTTGGGAGAAGAACTCCAAGAGGTATGTTATTCCTAAGTCTACAACTTTCAACACTTGGAAAAAGGATGCAAATATTGAAAAGATAGATTTTACGGTTAGAGGAAAGTATGAGCTTGACAAAAAGAACAAAGTTGAGACCTCAAAGGGTAAAGAGAAAGTTGAGGAATACAAGGAGGTTCGAGAAAGAAATAGAGACATCAAATCTTGGAAATGTCAAGAAATTTGTCATATTAGTGGTGATGATCCTAACAAGAGAGTCATGACCATCAAGAATGGACAAGCTGTCACAGATACTGAGGAAAGTGACTAGGATGAGCTAGTTGAAGAAGAAAACCAAGAGAATGATGAAGAATTGGAAGATGGGAGTCATTTGACACTTGTTGAGAAGACTTCTTAAAACTCAAGTTACGGAGAATAATGTTGATGATCAAAGAGACAACCTATTTCACACAAGGTGTTTAGTCAAGGGGACTCCTTGTAGTCTTGTTATTGATAGTGAAAGTTGCACCAATGTATTAAGTACCATGTTGATCAAAAGGTTGCAAATTCCAACTCAACACCATCCTAAACCTTACAAGCTTCAATGTCTCAATGATAGTGGAACAATAAAGGTAGTTTCTCAAGTTTAATATCTTTTACTTTGGGGAAACATAAAGATAAAGTTCTTTGTGATGTGCTACCCATACTTGCTGGAGGCATATTGCTAGGCCGACATTCGTAATTTGATAGGAAGGTCATGCATGATGGTTATTTGAATAGGTATTCTTTTATAAAAGATGGTAGAAAAACCCTTTTGAGTTCTGCAATGTATTTGCTTATCAATTAAAGTTGGAGAAAAAAAAGAGTTCGAGGAATATTATTTTCATTCAAACATTTATTTAAGAAAAACATCCAAGGTTCTATAGCTCAGTTGGTTAGAGCGTTGGTCTTATGAGCCGAAGGTCGAGGGTTTGAGCCCCGCCAAAACCAATCAAACCTAGTCACCTGGTTAAATGAACAATCGCGTAAATGAACAAATTATGGGATGAGCTCATTTAGCCACTTACTTGCTCTCATTAGGGTTCTTACTTTACAAATGATCTTCATGTGAGAGTTATATCTCAGGTACGCATAAGAGCTAAGATTAGGAAAAGGACGACCTCAAAGGTAGTCTCGATAATGAAAGCAAAGAGATTAGTCCATCAAGGCAGAGTTATATTAGATGAGCATGAGACGTTAGTGGCGACTCTGCGTATGTGGAAAAATTTAGGGGCATAAGAGGTAAGATTAGGAAAAGGACGACCTCAAAGGTAGTCTCGATAATGAAAGCAAAGAGATTAGTCCATCAAGGCAGAGGTAGTCTCGATAATGAAAGCAAAGAGATTAGTCCATCAAGGCAGAGGTATATTAGATGAGCATGAGACGTTAGTGGCGACTTTGCGTATGTGGAAAAATTTAGGGTCGTTACAATCTTATTGAATATTTTGAATACTCACCCACTGTTAAAAATAGTTCCATAGTTCCATTGCATTGTTGTAGAACGAGAGTGACGAGTTGGGTGATTGAGGGATGTGATCCTCGTGTCCTTGTTAGCTAATAGGTTATTCGACGTGGACCTATACTCCCCTCTCAGGAAGAGGTTTACAACACAGTGGCCCAGTTCAGGAGACCACGGGCCATTCCACAAAGTTGAAGCTCACATTATCATAGTTGGCATGTGCTTAGTTCGCCACCAGATTGGAAAGGGTAGTGGAGGATCTGTAGACACCGTTACACTGTTATCAGCCTGGAGAACTACTTTGGTTGTCCTTGGTTATCGTGGAGGTCTGCTACGTTCTTAAGCACTTCTAGGAACTTTAAATCTCCTCTCATTTCCAGGGTGCTCAAGATAGCTCCACAAGGCAAATCCAAGTCTCTAGCAAATCTCATCCTTTGATCTTGGGGTGCAGGGTGTACTGTAAACGTTTTGACCTAAGTCAACGAGTAAACCGCACTAGTTGTAGCAACCTAATCTTAATTGAGTTATTTCATGCATCCTTTACTAGGGAGATATACCTATCAATTACCTAAGCGCATAATCCATAATTTAAACTTCATCTTGGTCATACCCGGGAGCTGAGGAGGTTCTTTGGGTTCCTAAGGCGGCTAGATGACTTAACGCGGACTTTTGACTTTAGGCTGTTTTATTTTGAGTTTTCGAGTCTTTCTTAGTTTAGGAGAATCAGGGTCTAGACCCTCTGACCATCACTCACGATCTTTAGGTGCTCATTCTACTAGAGGTGTCCTGACCTAAGTCATTGTCTAGCCAACCTAACTTTAACACCCTGCTTCTTTGCAAATAAACACACTCCACTGGGAGAACAAATAGTCAAACACCTTAAGCTAACACATATTATATCATGCACACATACAAGTAAAACAAGCTCGTCGGAGAGATAACATTCATTAATTACCTGAAACACAGACAACGTTAACCCATCCTCTTTTCTGACATAACATTAAACATATAAAACATCACTCATCACAAATCTTATCATAGGAAAATTTTTATAATTTTTTTCATCATGCATACCACCACACTCATCCATATTTCTCAACTCATATTCTAGTCATGCATATTTTCTTTCTAGCATTGCATAATACATAAAATAGCATGGTTCTCACAAATCTCAACCTAGGGGCATAACGATAATTTTCTTACATAAGTATACACTCACCCAAAAACAACCTTTAGTCTTTAACATGCATTATCTAACCACCTAAGGTAAGGAATGTTTGTGTGCTAACACGTCCTAGCGATACCTACAAGTACTATTTGCCTAAAGTTCGTGTGGTTACTTACTTGGATGACATGTGTCTTCCCGAGGAAGCTTCTTCGCATGTTAGGAGCTCCAAAATTCCTGGAATCTTTCTCTCACATACAATAACCTATGCATTCAACTCCTTCGTCAAAATTCCTAAACTTCCAAACCAGTTTTTTATTCTTTTTTTTATATATATATTTTCTTTAATTTTATAACTTTCTCTCCACAATTTAAATCAACTTAGTTTCTTCACGAAAATCGTAAACTTTTAATTGATCGTTACAAAGGTATAATTTTTGTTCAATCACAACAACAAATAATCGAGTTCGAAAATCATCAAAAATAAAAAATTGACAAATATTTTCAGCCACTAGATGTTTATCAGAATGCCACATTGGGGTCTGAATCAACTCCAACTTCCTTCATGAAACTTATGTAAAATTCCTCCAATATAACCATACTAAAAATTCAAAACTTAATTCCAAGGAAAGTTTAAATGAAGAACCCAAAAATCATACATTTCGTTCTTGATTCTTGATGGAATTGAGTGATTGAAAAGACAAGAATTGTTCTTCCAAGACCACCAAGCAATTCTTGTGGAGAAGCTCTAGCGAAATTCTGACTCAAAATGGCGGTTTCGATCAAACTTTGACTCTCTCTCTCTCTTATAATCCCTACACGCTCATCTTCTTTTATCTCTCTTCTCCTATTCTTTCTTTCTTTTTTTCATTCTTAGTAATCAGACTAGGTTAACCAGGCCTCTAATTAGGAATTTAGGGTATATATGATCAATTTACTTTTATTTAGTCTAGGTTAATCCCTAAACGCATATGCATCGGATAGTGGTATTTATTTTCTTAGACTTAGGCTAGAATAGGATGTTTTTAACTTAAACGCTTATTTATTTTATTTAGTCTTTTGTTGTGTCGTTTTAAAGATGTTTTCAAAACACGTAAGTCCATGGCTTTGTTTTAAGATAAATGTTATGTTTTATGGAATTTTAATGAAGTCTTCCGCATTCAATGTTTAGGGTACATATACAGTAGCGACCTTAAATTAAGTAGAAAATTTCGGATCGTTACATAACATGTCATCGTTGATCGCTGAGATACAAAACTAAACTATTATATATTTATATCATATTGTATTATATACATAAATTTCGAGCTTCTATTTGTTTGCTTATGTTTAAGTTGTTATTTGTTAAAAGGTGAGAAAGTTCTTGCCAAGGGAAAATAAAATAAAATTTTGGAAGGATGAAGATTGAATTAGGTGGTAGGAAAAGCTTTCCCACTCTGACCTTGTATCATTAATTCTATCACGTGATCTTAAGTATAAGGATTGGAATTTTATTTTTTTTTAGATTTTATGTTGAGATTTTATTTTTGGTGCAAAAAATGAAGAGATATTATGCTATGAATTTATTCTCGCCCGAAAAGGTGCGCAATTTCCGATAAGGAAGTTATTACACCTTCAATGGAAATGTTATAAGACTCTTTATATTCCTATATTCAACCCTTCTCTTTCTATATAAAATGACTTTTTGTAACGACCCGAAATTTTCTACTTAATTTAAAGTCGCTATTGTACACATATCCTAAACATTGAATGCGGAAGACTTCATTTAAATTCTATAAAACACATCCTTTATCTTAAAACACAGCCATGGACTTACGTGTTTCGAAAACAACTTTAAAATGACACAACAAAAGACTAAATAAAATAAATTAGTGTTTAAGTTAAAAAAAAAAACTTATTCTAGCCTAAGTCAAAGAAAATAAATACTATCCTATGCATCTGCCATGGTCTCAAGTTGTGATGTCGTCATCAGCCATACAGAAATGTCTTACNTACTATGCATCTGCCATGGTCTCAAGTTGTGATGTCGTCATCAGCCATACAGAAATGTCTTACCTTAGCCTGAAAAATGTAGTACACATGGCTTTTGTATTTAAAGAAATACTTAGTAAGTGACCCCACTATTGAGGTTAAATGCAACAATCACATGCAATTAAGAAGATGGGACCTATCCTTTCAATCTATTTTCCTACGGTGCTGTCCTAACGGGTAATTTGGATGTGTACCATATACTCTACACATAGCCCATACGTGCGAGTATGGGCTCACCAGTCAGTTCACATACTGCTAGGCCACTTTCCTTGTTGGGCGAGCATACTCTTGGAGCTCCTTAGGTCGGACACCTGTTAGAACTAGTAACCGTCACGACAACGCTATGCAAAACATAATGATCATTGTCTTGCCATTTGATGTACGCAACTGTACCCTCGTGATGGAATAGGGGTATCCCCCTAAATGC
>NW_019646435.1:0-17574 GCF_002806865.2 Cucurbita pepo subsp. pepo
TACAAACTATGAGTTTTAGGACATAAAACCCAACATTTGTTCATCTTAGTACTTCCTGGGTGCATGCCAAATGGCAAGTTGTGAGCTTCCGTCAGTATCTCTTTTCTTAACTCCTCTATTGCCAGGACAAATAAGCGTCATTGATACAATAGTCCTTCATCTGAGGACTTTGAGAATCCGTGTATTGGACTTTTGTCTAGCTGGCCTAGGACTTTCTGTACATTAGGATCCTCTCGTTGGGAGGTAATAAATCTCTGACTAAGCGTAGGTTGCACTGTGTAACAGCCAAAAATAAAAAAACAAATAAAAATAATTATAATAAGGTAGTTAAAATATTAATAATAAATAAATAAATAAATAAAAACAACATTTCCCCACCTCTCTCCACTAACCTCTCATCCCTTCCCACAATTGTCTCTCCTTCCTATCCTGACGCCAGAAAGTAACAGTTACTGCAAACAGAAAAAGAAAAACAATAATTGTCAGATTTACTTGAGAAAAAAAAAACATTTACCCAGTTGAGGTTTGCTGAAGATTTACGTCAAGATAGATCTGATCAATAAAGTATGTATTAAATCTTCATTTTCTTTTATCCTATTTTTTTTTAGAAATCACAACCAATTATAGTTGTTGAATTATTACTATGATCCATCTTTTAGTTAGAAATTAAATGTCAAATCATTTATACAATTCTAGTCAATCATGTCATATTAGTAATATTAGATTAAATATGAATAGATTAGAGATAGAATGGCCAAGAAAACTTCTGAATAGGAAACAGATGGAAGTAGGAAACACTGAGATTATGAAAGATTTAGAAATAGAGATCCACTGTAAATTTGGAATACATGAGAACAGAATTAAAAGGCAACAAATAAAACAAAAAAAAAAGATTAGGGAATTAAAAAACCAGAAAGGGAAAGGTAAATACAGAGGGTAAATAGAGAGAACAGTAAAGCTCAGAATAACTAAGTTGTACCTACTTTTTATACCACAGTAACAATGAACCAATGTAAATTAGTAACCATGAAAATATAATTATAGATATATAACATTTCAAGACTTCTAACAATGAACCAATGTAAATTAGAGAAATAATATTGTAGAATTCAAACCCGAAACTAATGTCATGGGCTCATATAGGTTGACCCAGATTTCAAAGGACGGAATCAAACTTTCGTTAAAGATATATTCGTGACAACGACTTAAGCTAGCCAGGTAAGTGACCTTACTATCGGCAAGGTTATATTTGATGTTGACACGTGCCCTGTGGTTCTGCACGTGTCATATATATTGATATGTGTGAATTGTCTGAGGATCGATATGCTTCCTATATGTTATGTTATGTTATGTTATTATATGTGAATTGTATGACATGAAATACGGTAAATTGCATGATACATAACCCCGCTAGGAATATGTATGATATGTAACAGAATGAGAATGAGAATGACATGTAAGCATGAAAACGTGACACGGGGTTATGTTCATTAAATGATGACTGTAGGACTAGTGGGACCTCATGCATATTGTGTGATCATGCATTTGGGGGGATACCCCTATCCCATCACGAGGATACGGACGCGTACATCCAAATGGCAGGACAACGATCGTTATGCCCTGCATAGCGCTGCCGTGACGGTTTTAGTTTTAACGGGTCCCGGTGGGCCCCCAGAGCATGCCCACCGACTAGGGACAGTGGCCCAGCGGTGTGCGAACTAGCTGGTGAGCCCATACTCGCACGTATGGGCTGCGTGTAGAGTATATGGTACACGTCCACGATTACCTGTTAGGATTACACCGTAGGGAAAACGAAACGAAACGAAAGGAAACGAAACGAAATGAAACGAAACGAAAGATAGGTCCCATCATTTTATTGCATGTGATTGTTGCATTTAACCCCAATAGTGGGGTCACTTACTGAGTATTTCTTTAAATACTCAAGCCATGTGCTACTACATTTTTCAGGTTAAGGCAAGACATTCCTGTACGGCTGACGACGGCATCGCAACTCGAGATCATGGCACATGCATAGGATAGTGGTATTTATTTTCTTAGACTTAGGATAGAATAGGATGTTTTAAACTTAAACGCTTATTTATTTTATTTCGGGTCTTTTGTTGTGTCGTTTTAAAGATGTTTTCGAAACACGTAAGTCCATGGCTGTGTTTTTAAGTTAAAGGTTATGTTTTATGGAATTTAAATGAAGTCTTCCGCATTCAATGTTTATGGTATGTATACAGTAGCGACCTTAAATTAAGTAGAAAATTTCGGGTCGTTACACACTGTGAGTCTTGCCAACTATGCTATGATTCCCTCGGTCGCTATAGCTATGCTAGCTTGCTCAAATTCTCTTTGTACCCTTACTTCCCTTGTAATGAGGGCCGACGAGTAGGCCATCTTTCTACTCAAAGCGTCTGCGACCACGTTTGCTTTTCCAAGGTGGTACTAGATATCTACATCTTAGTCCTTCACCAATTCTAGTCACCTTCTCTGCCTCATATTTAACTCTTTCTATGTGAAGAAATATTTTAAACTCTTGTGGTTGGTAAAACTTGTTTTCTCTCCATACAAGAAGTGTCGCCAAATTCTTAGTACGAACACTACAGCGACCAATTCTAGGTCGTGGGTAGGATAATTCTTTTCGTATTCTTTTAGTTGACGGGACGAGTATGCAACAACCTTACATGTTGCATTAACACACATCCTAGTCCCTTCTTGGACGCGTCACTATAGATTACGTACCCTTTTGCAAATCCAAATGGGCTGTTACCAATCTCTCTTTTAGGTTCTTGAAGCTTGCCTCACAAGCATCATTTCATATAAATGATACCCCTTTTCTCGTTAACTGTGTCAAAGGTGAGACTATCCTAGCAAAGTCCTGCACAAACCATCGATAGTATCCTGCTAGTCCTAAGAAACTCCGTACTGATGTTATCGTAGTTGGGCGTTCCCACTTTGTGACTGCTTCGACCTTAGTGGGATCTATGGATACTCCGTCCTTTGTCACCACTTGTCCTAGGAAAAAGACTTGTCGTAACCTATATTCACACTTTGAGAACTTCGCGTATAACTTGTTCTCTCTTAGGGTGGCTAGGACTTTTCAGAAGTGTTCCTAGTGTTCCAAGTCTATTTTTGAGTACACTAGGATGTCATCAATGAGCACGATCACAAAAGTGTCCAGACAGTTCTTCAACCCTCGATTCATTAACATTATTAACACAGTTGGAGCATTGATGAGGCCAAATGACATCACTACGAACTCATAGTGATCGTACCTTGTCCTAAATGCTGTCTTTGGTATGTCTTTTTCTTTAATCTTTATTTAATGGTAACCTGACCGTAGATTTATCTTAGAAAATATCGTTGCCTCTTTGAGTTGATCGTATAAGTCTTCCATTCTAGGTAGAGGGTATTTGTTCTTTATGGTTCTCTTATTTAGCTCTCTGTAATCGATGCATCGACGCATCGATCAATCTTTCTTCTTAACAAACAACACTGGTGCACTCTAAGGGGATACGCTAGGTCGAATGAACCCTTTATTCAGTAAGTCTTGTAAATACATCTTGAGTTCCTTCAACTCTGTTAGCACCATGTGATAGGGTGCTTTGGAAATAGGCCCAGTTCCTAGCTCGAGTTCGATGACGAAGTCGACCACTCAGAAAGGGGATATTCCAGGTAGATCATTCGAAAATACATCTGGGAACTCGTTAACTATTGACACGTTTTCTAGGGTCTTTTCTTTTTCTCTTACGTCTACAACACATGCTAATATAGCCCATCCGCCTTGTTGGACTAACCTCTTTGCTTTCATCATCAAGACTATATAGGGGNAGGTCCTGCCAGTGGCTAATATGTTACTTCCTTTTTACAACAGTCTATACTAGCATGGTTTTCGGCTAGCTAATCCATGCCTAGTATGACGTCGAAGTCCATCATGTTTACTACCATCAGGTCAACGCTTAGAGTTTGGTTCCCTATGATTACTCGGTCATTATTTACTCTATCCCTAGCAACTAAGTTTACCCCCAAAGGGGTGCTTACAAACATTTCATGCAATAAGGGATCTAATTTAAACCCCATCTGTGATCCTTCTTGAGGTTAACTCTCTTCAGCCTCACCTCATCCTCTACCTCTAATAGGACATCGTCCTCTTCCTTGTCTTACTCTTTCGCGTGATCTAGGCAACATGGTTCAAGAAACTAAGATAGCATTTCTTAAGTCTAAGGTTCATCACTATGCATATATATTATTAAAAATACATATACTAAAGTCACATTATATTGCAAACAAAATCACTCAACATACAACAAATCACATCATACTCTATAATAAATACATGAAATATCACAACAATTTCAGTAATATCACTAGAAAAATGCATGCGAGTTCGAAAATGTTTCTCTTTTCTTATCTTATGCAAGACGTACCTAATGGGACCATGGAATGTGCCAAGCCTACATGGTAGGCTAGTCTACAGAATCTAAAACCTCGAGCTTTGATATTAACTGTAACGACCCTAAATTTCCACATACTTAGTATTGCTACTAACGTCTCATGTTCATCTATAATGTGGAAATATAACTCTTACATGAACATCATTTATAGCGTAAACTTTGAAAAACGCTTAAAACAACTTCTTATCTGGAAAACACAGTCATGGTCTTCCATCTAAAGAGGAGGGAAGAGAGATAGGAGAGAAATCTAGAGCTAAAACATCATAGATCGAGTTGCCAAACAAGTCAATTCTCTGCTTTTTTGGGTGAGCTGTAGATTGAGAAGAATTTATAAATATTAATGCCACACACTTAAAGACGTTCATTCAAACCAATTCATTTAACTAGAGTGAAGTATTAGTTTTCCAACGAACTTTGGAAGCAAATAACTTAGGCTACAATTCACGAGAAGGTATGAAGTCAATCTCAAGCTCTTCCTTGTAACACCATTTTTAAGTTTCATGAAGAAATCAAGGGGAGCAATACCATGATTGGAGCTGGCGAGATTGATGCCACACACTCAAAGATGTTAGTTCAAACCAACTCATTTAACTAGAGGTAAGTATTAGTTTTCCGACGAACTTTAGAGGCAAATAACTTAGGCTACAATCCACGAGAAGGTTTGAAGTCAATCCCAAGCTCTTCCTTGTAACACCATCTTTAAGTTTCATGAAGAAATCAAGCGAAGCAATGTCATGATTGGAGCAGGTGAGAGGCGTTTTAAAACGGCGGCGCTATTGGACATGCGCGTCTTCTTCTTAAAAGAGGAAGAGGATGATGACATGGCCAATTAACTTGAACCCGCCATGTCAAACTGAACCGTGACCCTCCCTATATTTTTCTTAATTTTAATCCTCTTCTAGACCAGTTGTCATGAAAACTTTATGGTTATAGAAACTAGACACCCCAAGGATTGTGTCAAAGAAAGTTCGAAGCAATTAGGATACCAATTTCTCGAGAACGGAAGTCCCGAAGGTCAACTACGAGGTAAGTAACCATCTTAGACTTTTCTTAAGAAATACTGGTAGGAATTGCTTGAATTTTTGTATAAACATTAATCAAGTATGAATTAAAGATATATGAAAGAAAAATATCAAGAACCACGAGTTAAGACCCTTAACCGATCAAATTTCTTGAGATTTAAGTAACATCAAAATAACCCACTAAATGAATTCCGCCCCAACTTTTAATTCTGAGCATACTATGGTATGTTAAGATTATATATGCAATTTGATAGTCATTGCACAAAGTTGAGTAGTTAAACCAAATAACGGTATAAAATGACCATAATGCCCTTAAGGCAACTTACCTTCGGTTCATGATCTAAATGACCTCTAAAAGCTATGAAACTTTGTAGTAGGCCCTTTTATTTTTTTTATTTTTTTAGTTATTATGATTGATGACATACTAAGTCTAAAAGGTATTGGAGCATTTTCAGAGGTCAAACCAAGAATTAGGTGGTAAAATGACCAAAATGCCCCTATGACCTTTTAAGGTATTTCAAGGTTTAAACCCCTCTAAATGATTTACTACTTCTTACAATGCCTATTCATAAGGGCATAAAGATATTTTCAAAATTTCAAGTTGTTAAAAATTAGAAGCTTTGATACCATGCTAAGAATGAGAAACATAACTAGGATCGAAAGTCCAATTTTCATTCATGTTCATGTTTAAATAGGATACAAGCAACCAACTAAATCGTAGAAATAAAAGAAATCCATAATCTCATTGTTTCATTTTTTATTCACAATAACTATATTTATTTTCAAGCACGAGTTTTTGTCGGTAAAAAAGAAATCAAATGGATTTAAGGGGGCTTTTCAGAACGTAGCAATAAGTAGACCCATGCTTCGAGTAGTTTCATGCCATAAATAAACACGAACACTCAAGAAATCCATCGGACAGGCTAAATGATGCTGAGAAGGCTAGTGACATTGATCCACAAGACTAAATGAACTAATGTGTTCTATAGGATATACTATAAATAAAAATTAGTACATTCCCCCACGGACTAACAACCAATTTCTAAAAGGGAGGAAAAATCCTAAATAATGACCACTCTATAAAATATATTTCATAACTAATCTTATATCCTAAATCAAATTTCTTAATACAAGTTAATTAGAACAATTTTGAAACCTAAACCAAGTTAGAGCCTAAGAATGCATGATACGACTTATGTTTCCAGAAATTACAAACCTTAGAATTTACATAATGTTGAAGACTGAGAACCAAGAAAAATACTATACAAGCTCTACAACTACCAAAGTCACTAGGTACCACTCAAGAATAAGGGACCAAGGTTCTTAAACTAAGAAACTCAAGAAACTCCTAAGACCTCCCACGGTATAGCATGTTCTTGTAGGTACCACTCAAGAATAAGGGACCAAGGTCCTTAAACTAAGAAACTCAAGAAACTCCTAAGACCTCCCACGGTATAGCGTGTTCCTAACTTAGACTTCATAGCTTTCAACGTATGAACCCTTGACTGTAGGTATTGAGACTATGCCACTTGGAATGTATGAAGTATGAAGTGCAATGATTGACTTGTTTGTAATGATTATATCAATTGACACAACTTCTCCTACCGTGCATAAAAGTGCAACTCTAAATATATAGTTGAGTGACCTATAGTTAACAATAAAAAAAATTTAATTAAAGAGTTTAATTATTTAATTTTGGGTCCTTGAATCTTTTTCATAACTCATATGCTCATAACACTAAAAAGGTTCACTTGAGTTAAAAGAAAAATTAAAATTTAGTACATTAGATATATCAAATATAAAGAAGAAAATAGATCTAATTTAAAGTGTTCAAAAAAATATTTAATATATTAAATACAAATAGAAAAAAATATATTTAGTTTAAAATGTTTATTGAATATATTAGATATATTAAATATAAATAGACGAAATAATAATAATAATATCGTGTGTTCACATTAATATTTAATATATTAACTATATTAAACATAAAAGCAAAAAATATATTTATTGTATCACACTTCCATTCTTGGCTGAGAATCTCCCGATTATACCCCGACCATAACTCCGCATCATTTTTCAACATAAATGATGCACATGTCACTTTTTGATCATCCAGACAGTTTATTAATAAGAAGATTGTCTTAATTGATGATTGCCACAATTGTGTTTTTGTTGGGTCTCGTGAGGCACCATTAAAGGTACGAGGATCTATCCCTTGAAATCCTGCATACAGCGCTTCTCATAATGACTGCGTACTGTTGATCTGCTGGATGGTCACCACCATTTGCATCCCAACCTAGAATGATTCCCACATCGTGGTAGTCATGGGGTCCATTCTAGACGTCGGTGCCACTAGGGGTGGCACTGCTGTGTCGATTTGAATTACTGATCCTTCACGAGGTGGACTCCCTCTACCTCTACCCCATTCTCTAAGAGGGGGTCATCTACTTCCCCTACACCCCCTTCCACGTCCTCTAGGTGACATGATCTATAATCAACACGTAATTACTCTTAAGTGAGGATCTCTCGGTACAAAAAATATGTCATACACTATATCATTATAAACACACGACTGATTCAACAATATCACACTTGACAATAACATTCAATATCTTTTTTTATTAATTTACGTATGACGTACTTGACGGCGACGGACCATCTGCAGTGGGACCATGGAACGTACTAAAACTACCTCGTATGCTAGACAACAGAATCTGTAACGTAGGGCTTTGATACTAATTGCAATGACCCTATTTTTCTACTAAAATAGAGTCGCTACGATGTGAATGACCTGACCTGAAATTTTTTTGCAAAAACATTCATTTAAATAATTCATAACACACCATGTCATGGACTTAAACATACATAATAAAACCTTAAAACAAAACAACTAAAAATAAACAACATGAAATTTGTATAAAACAAAAAAGGATTAAAATGATGCCTTAATCAAACTTAAGGACTACAAAATAAATAAAATGTAACTTATCCTAACACAAGTTCCATGGTTCTGAAATCGGGGTTATGAAATGGAGTCACATACAACATGGTGGGACCTATCATTAAAAACATCATGTATACTTCAGTACATCCATCATTCACATGTCATATCATAATCATATCATATCGTAAACACTTCGTGGTCATATCGTTCCTTGACTAATCATAGTCTTAACATTCTTATATCTATCACAGTCATGTCGTTACATCAACGTACCCTAACGTTATCGTTCTATCAATCTATCATAATCCTATCTCTTTCTACCCATAACCTAACTATATTCTTTTATCAACCTCTCATATCCATAGTACTTCAAGATGAAACCTAACCTTCACGTTTCATGAACCAATCTTACTTCTATCGATTCACAAATAATTCACACATATCAGTATATATGACACGTGCAGAACCACGGGCATGTGTCAACATCAAATATAACCATGTCAATAGTAAGGTCACTTACCTGGTTAGCTTTAGTTGTTGTCACGAATATATCCTTAATGAAAGTTCGATTCTGTCCCTTGAAATCCAAGTCAACCTACGTGAGCCCATGACATTAGTTTCAAGTTTGAACCCTATAAAATTATTTCTCTGATTTAGATTGGTCTATTGTTAAAAGTAAATGTTAGGTACCTAATAATTATATTTTTATTAAAAAACATATTTTCTATGATTTTGTATAAAACAATTGATAGAGTTATTTTGTGTCTGTATTTACTTTTCTTTCTATATTTAGTTTAAGTTTTTTAATACTCAAATCTTCCTTCTTTTTTTCTTTATTTGTATTTACTCTATTGCCTTTTAATTTTGTTCACATGTATTCCAAATTTCTAGTGGATCCCTATTTTCAAATCTTTCCATATCTCTGAGTTTCCTTTTGTTTGACATGATTAACGTTTAGTTTCTAACTCAAACCTAAACCATTGTAATGATTTAATGAAGATCTAACTACAGTAGGGTGATTTCTAAAAAAAAGAAATAGGATAAGAGAAATGAAGATTTAATATATACCTTAATGACCATATCTATCTTCATGTAAATCTCTCTATACGTGAATCTCAACTGGGTAAGAGCTGTTCTCATTTTTTCATAAGTAAATCTAACAATTGTTGTTTTTGTGTTCTTTTTGCCAACGGTGACTTTCTCCCCAAGGGATGGGTGGAGGAGAGATAACTGAGGAAAGAGATTACTTAGGAAAGACAGAAGAGGTTAGTGAAAGAGAAGTGGGGGAGGGTTGTTTCTTTTTTTTTTTTTTGTTTATTTATTATTATTTTGTTATAACCTAATCTTATTTTATAATTATTTTTATTTGTTTATTTGTTTATGATTTTTTTAGACTATTACATCATTAATAGGACAATTGTCTCAATGGACCATTTTGACAATTGTACCTTAAGGCACCATTAAAGGTGTGAGAATCTATCGCTTGAAATCTCGCATACCTCGCTTCTCGCATGGACTGCGTACTGTTGGTCTGTTGGGTGGTCACCATCGTTTGCATCACAGCGTAGAATGATTCGAAAATAAGGGTCGTCATGGGGTCCATTCAAGTAGCTGGTGCGTTGCTGGAGGTGGACTCCCTCTACCCCTACCCCATCCTTTAACAGGGATCGTCTTTTTTCCGTACGCCCTCTTCCACATCCTCTAGGTGACATGATCTATAGTCAACACATAATTACTCATGATAGACAAATGACTCAGTCAGCAATAGAACACTCAACAATAACATTTTTTTTTCTACTGAAATAGAGTCGCTAAGATATGCATGACATGACCTTTTTTGTGTGAAAAATTCATTTAAATAATTCATAACACGATGCAATGGACTTAAGCATTCGCAATAAAACCTTAAAAAAAATAACGAAAAATAAACAACGTGAAATTTATATAAAACAAAAAAAAAAAGAATAAAACAATGTCCTGATCTAACTTAAGGACTACAAAATAAATAAAATGCAACTTATCGTAACACAAGTTCCATGGTCTTTAATGTGACGTATGGGCCGTGTGTAGAAACCCCTGTACTCAATAAGTGGCTCGACTATTGGCGTTATGAAATGAAGTCACATGAAATGTAGTCATCAATTGTACAAGAGTTCATTTCATTCTCTTGAAGGCTTTCTAGTTCGGGCTAAATTAGATGTGTAATACTTCTCTACACATGGCCCACACATATGAACGTGGGCCCACTAGGCAGGCTCGCACGCTCCCTAGGCCTACTGGTCTGGCTAGCACTCGCTGAGAGTTGTTGCTGGACACCCGTAGGGAATAATGATTGTCGTAGCATTATGGCGAACAAGATGATCACAATCAGTTTCATGAAGTATGCGTCCGTGCTCATCATAATGGGGCAGTATCTCGATACACATGAACACACAATTATGCATCAGGTCCCCATACTTTCCATCACGGTATGATAAGTAGGAATTCAAACATAAAAGTATAAAAATATATATTTAAATTAATGTATTTGCATAAACTTTCAAAAATGACTACATAGCGCAATGGATTAGCGCGTCAACATAAAACTACATTATAAAACTACATTATATGACTTATAGTCACTTGCGTGACTCATCCACTCACCTTAACTTGCAATTACGGGACCTACTAGGACCTAAGCCTTCTTTCATTCTCTAGTAGCTCTCAGTGCCTCGGACACCCGTTAAGGGGTACAAGGTCACAACATTTTTTTCATTTTTATTATTGTTTAATACAATCCCTCTAGCGAACATATCATATCATTTTTCATATCGTTTTTCATGTCATTTTTCATATCGTTTATCATACTTTTATGCATACATCGAGATTGTATTTTATGCTAGTCATATCATTTCCATATGCATATCTTAGTTCACGTCGTTTCATGAATGTATGCTAGTCTTACCGTTATAGGAACGCATCCTAACCATATCGTTTTATTTACGAATCCGAGTCATACCGTTATAGGAACGTATCCTAACCATATCGTTCTATCATTCTATCATAATCATATCCTTTTCTATACATAACCTAACCATATGCTATGTCAATCATATCTTAGTCATATCGTTCCATTACGTTTATCGTATTCTTCTCGTATCCTATCTCACACATATCATTGAACACATGATGATGTAAGAGTTATCATATCATTCACGTATCATAACATATACATAACATGTCATAGTCATATCGATTTATAAACAATTCACACATATCAAGTTTATGACACATGCAAAACCACAGGGCACTTGTCAGCATCAAATATAATCATGTCGATAGTAAGGCCACTTACCTGATTAGCTTAAGTTGTTGTCACTAATTTAAAGTTCGATTCTATCCTTTAAAATCCAAGTCAACCTATGTGAGCCCATGACATCAGTTTTAAATTTGAACTTTTACAAAATTATTCCTTTAATTTATAATGATTATGTTAGATTTCATGTGAACATTAGAATATTTGCATGAATAAAAGTTCGGGATATGTGTCAGTATCAAATATAATAATGTCTTCTCTCGTTTTTTTTTTCTGGGTTTAGTTCTTTTCACCCTATCTCCATTTTTTCTTTTTATATTTAATTTTAAATTCTATTTATTGAATCTTTCCTCTTTTTTCTATTAGTCTTGGCCTGTATTTTATTTTTTCCTCGGGTTATTTTCTTTTCTCCCAGTATTTAATTTTAATTTTTAATTCTTTTGTTTTATGTGGAGCTCTTTTCACTAAATCTCCATTTTTTTATATTTAGTTTTAATTTTTAATGGTTTTATGGTAGAGTTTTTTTTCACCAAATCTTTGTCTTTATTTTCTTTTCTCTCTATATTTAGTTTTAGTTTTTAATTGTATTCATTGAATTTTATATCTGTATTTAGTTTTAGTTTTTAGTTCTATCCACTAGATCTTCTTTACTTCTAAATCTGATTTCTTTTTTTCGTTTAATTTTGTTTAGCCGTTTAATTCTGTTGGATGAGAGTCCTGTTGAGTTATGGAGTCTGCTCCCTGTATTTATAGCTTGGTCAATGGCTATATCCGGTAAAGCTATATATGGTACATAGCTATATATAGTAGATGGTTAAATCTGGTAAAGCTATATTTAGTAGACTGAACCATATATATATCCCGTCCAGTAAAGCTCTTAAATGTACTTTTCTATTCTCTGTACTCTCTTGTTGTACATGCCTGAAGTCATCAATAAAAAATCCTTTTAGCCAGAGTTCTCCTTGCAACTTCTCTCTATCCTTCTCTTTGTGTTCATCTAGATCGAGCGTGTGCGTTGTTGTGCGATCCTAACAACTGGTATCGATCCTAACAACTGGTATCAGAGCAAGGCAAAATTCACCACGATCTGTGAAGATGGAAAGTTCAAAGATTGGAATTGAGAAGTTCGATGGATCCGATTTCGGTTTCTGGAAGATGCAGATTGAAGATTATCTGTACCAGAAAGATCTTCACGAACCTCTGTTGGGGGTGAAGCCGGATACCATGACCACGGAACAGTGGAAGCTCAAGGATCGACAAGCCTTAGGGATGATCCGGTTGACGCTATCCAGAAACGTGGCGTTTAACATCATCAAGGAGAAGACAACGTCAGATCTGATGAAGGCGCTGTCAAATATGTATGAAAAACCGTCGGCTATGAACAAGGTGTATTTGATGCGTAGATTGTTCAATCTACAGATGTCTGAAGGTGGACGTGTTGCGGATCATATAAATGAATTCAATATGATCATAAGTCAACTGGGTTCGGTGGAAATTAATTTCGAAGATGAAATTAAAGCGTTGATTTTGATGTCATCCTTACCCGAGTCATGGGATACTGTTGTTGCCGCAATCAGCAGTTCCCGAGGATCTGATAAACTGAAGTTTGATGAAATTCGAGATGTAGTTCTCAGCGAAAGTATTCGCAAACGGGAAACTGGAGATTCATCAGGCAATGCTCTCAGTGTTGATCGAAGGGGAAGAAGCAAATCAAAGAGCTCAAACAAACATGGGCGTTCAAAATCAAAGAACCGGGGAAAATCTCCAAACAAACCCAACGTAACGTGTTGGAGCTGTGGGGGAAAAGGACACTTTCGGACAGATTGTACAAAGCTAAAGAAGAAGCAGAATCATAAATCTGAAGATGATGATGATTCTATATACACAACAGAAGATGCTGAGGACGTTTTAATCCTTAGTGTGGATAGCCCAGCTGAATCCTGGATTTTGGATTCAGGTGCATCGTTCCATTCGTCTCCAAGTAAGGAATTGTTTCGAAATTTCAAATCAGGAAATTTCGGGAAGGTGTATCTTGCCGACAATAAAACCTTGGAGATTGAAGGAAAGGGAGATGTCTCCATACAAACTCCAGCAGGAAATCAATGGACATTACAAGATGTCAGATACATTCCTGGTCTCAAGAAGAACCTGATCTCTATTGGTCAGTTGGATAGCACAGGCTATGCAGCAGAGTTTGGAAAGAGTTCCTGGAAGATTGTGAAGGGCGCCATGGTTGTTGCGCGTGGCACAAAATCTGGAACCTTATACACTACTGCAGAGTGTATAAACATGACTGCTGCTGCTGAGAGTGCTTCCAATTCAAGTCTATGGCACAATAGACTTGGACATATGAGCGTCAAAGGAATGAAGATGCTCACTGCGAAAGGAGCTTTAGAAGGCTTAAAATCTGTTGATATGGGTCTTTGTGAGAGCTGCGTTATGGGCAAACAGAAACGAGTTAGTTTCACAAAGGCTGCCAGAGAACCGAAGAAAGTGCGGTTGGAAATGGTCCATACAGACGTCTGGGGACCATCTCCAGTTTCATCACTTGGTGGATCAAGGTACTACGTCACCTTCATCGATGACTTCAGCAGGAAGGTATGGGTTTACTTTCTGAAACATAAGTCAGATGTGTTTACCACCTTCAAGAAGTGGAAAGCTGAAGTTGAAAATCAGACCGGCTTGAAGATCAAATGCCTGAGGTCTGACAATGGAGGAGAGTACAACAAATCAGAGTTTATAACATTTTGTGCAGCTGAGGGAATTAGATTAATAAGAACAATTCCCGGTAAGGCAAGACAAAATGGTATTGCAGAAAGGATGAACAGAACCTTGAATGAGCGAGCAAGAAGCATGAGGATTCATTCTGGATTGCCAAAGGCATTCTGGGCTGATGCTGTGAACACAGCAGCATATTTGATTAATAGAGGGCCGTCAGTACCCTTGAAGTTCAAATTGCCCGAAGAAGTATGGACAGGAAAAGAACTCAAGTACTCTCACTTGAGAACCTTTGGCTGTACTGCATATGTTCATGTTGATCCAGAGAAGAGAGATAAGCTTGATGCTAAGGCTGTGAAATGCTACTTCATAGGCTATGGCTCTGACATGTTCGGGTATAGGTTTTGGGATGAGAAAAATATGAAGATCCTAAGACACTGTGATGTGACCTTTGATGAAAATGTCATGTACAAGGACAGAGAGAAGATAAACTCTGAGACTACGAAGCAAGTGGGAGTTGAATTTGAGTGGCAAGAAAATTCACACAGTGATGGTACAACAGAAGCTCAAGAAACTCCTGATCCTATTGCTGAAGAACCAGACGTGGCTGATCCTATTGCTGAAGAACCAGACGTGGAGCAAGTTGCACCTGAACAGGTGTTGAGAAGATCATCCAGAACTACCAGAGCACCAGACAGATATTCAACCTCATTACACTATCTGTTGCTGACTGACGAAGGAGAACCAGAGTCCTTTGATGAGGCCCTACAAGTGGAAGATTCAACTAAGTGGGAGCAAGCCATGGATGATGAGATGAGCTCACTTGAAAGGAATAATACGTGGGTGCTGACTGAGTTGCCTACAGGAAAGAGAGCTCTGTTGAACAAATGGGTGTTCAAAATCAAGGTTGAACCAGATGGCAGAAGGAGGTTTAAGGCTCGGTTAGTAGTTAAAGGATATTCACAAAGAAAAGGCATTGATTATGCTGAGATCTTTTCTCCAGTTGTGAAATTAACTACTATCCGAATTCTACTGAGTATTGTTGCATCGGAGAATTTGCACCTTGAGCAAATGGATGTAAAAACGGCATTTTTACATGGAGATCTAGACGAGGAGATCTATATGCAACAACCCGAAGGATTTGCAGCTCCAAGCAAGGAGCACATGGTGTGTAAGCTCAATAAGAGCTTGTATGGACTGAAACAAGCACCGAGACAATGGTACAAGAAGTTTGACTCCTTCATGAGCAAGAGTGGTTTCCACAGAAGTGAAAAGGATCAGTGTTGCTACCTCAAGAAATACACTGATTCTTATGTGTTTCTACTCCTGTATGTGGATGATATACTAATTGCTGGATCAAGTATGAGGGAGATAAACCACCTGAAGGCAAGCTTGTCTTCAGTATTTGAGATGAAAGATTTAGGTGCAGCGAAGCAGATCCTTGGGATGAGGATTTCTCGAGATAGATCTGCTGGCACATTAAATCTATCCCAAGAGCAGTACATTGAGAAGGTGTTGTCCAAATTCAAGATGAATAACGCTAAACCCAGGACTACCCCCTTGGCAAATCATATTAAATTGTCAAAGGGGCAATCTCCCAAGACAGTTGAGGAACGTGAGCACATGGCATCAGTTCCGTACGCTTCTGCAGTTGGGAGTTTGATGTATGCTATGGTCTGCACTAGACCTGACATAACACATGCAGTGGGAGTTGTTAGCAAGTACATGGCAAATCCAGGGAAGGAACATTGGGAAGCTGTGAAGTGGCTTCTAAGATATCTGAGAGGTACATCCAATACTACACTTTGTTATGGCAATGGCAAAGTAGTTCTGCAAGGTTTTGTGGATGCTGATCTGAGTGGAGATGTAGACTCCAGCAAGAGCACATCTGGGTATATCTACACTATAGATGGAACAGCAGTGAGTTGGATGTCTAAGCTTCAGAAATGCGTTGCTCTTTCATCTACTGAAGCTGAGTACGTGGCCATAGCTGAAGCTGGAAAGGAGATGATATGGATGACAGACTATCTAGAAGAATTAGGCCGGAAGCAGTGCAAGAAGATCCTTTATACAGATAGTCAGAGTGCCATACAGTTGGTGAAAAACCCAGTCTATCATTCAAGAACAAAACACATTAGAAGACGGTACCATTTCACTCGCAGGTTAGTGGAAGAAGGCGATATGTGTTTGGAGAAGATAGAGGGTGCAAAGAATCCAGCAGACATGTTGACAAAATGTGTTGATGTTGGAAAATTAAAGCTATGCAAAGCCCTAATTGGTATGGTGTAGGATCAGTCTCCAAGTGGGAGAATTGTTGAGTTATGGAGTCTGCTCCCTGTATTTATAGCTTGGTCAATGGCTATATCCGGTAAAGCTATATATGGTACATAGCTATATATAGTAGATGGTTAAATCTGGTAAAGCTATATTTAGTAGACTGAACCATATATATATCCCGTCCAGTAAAGCTCTTAAATGTACTTTTCTATTCTCTGTACTCTCTTGTTGTACATGCCTGAAGTCATCAATAAAAAATCCTTTTAGCCAGAGTTCTCCTTGCAACTTCTCTCTATCCTTCTCTTTGTGTTCATCTAGATCGAGCGTGTGCGTTGTTGTGCGATCCTAACAATTGGTATCGATCCTAACAAGTCCCACAGCTAATTTAGGGAATGATCATCGGTTTATAATTAAAGAATACTATCTCCATTCGTATGAGGCCTTTTGAGATAGCTCGAAGCAAAGCTTATGCTCAGAGTGGACAATATCATACCATTGTGGAGAGTCGTGTTCATCTAACATGGTATCAGAGCCATTTTATTCTCTCTCTAGCATAATTGATAGTTGGTGGTGATCATCTATCATGGTATCAAAGCCATTTTATTCTCTCTCTAGCATAACTCATAGTTGGAGTAGGGGCTATTTTTTTATTCTTTCTCTAGCTTTATATGTGAATCTTTTCTATTCTATTTTTTTATTCTCTCTAGCATAACTGGTAGTTAGAGTAGGGATTGAAGAGTGATATTTGAGGAAGGAGTCCTAAGATATCAGTGAAGGGAGGGATGGGTTAATTATTTATTTATTTCTTTATTATTGTTATAATTATTATTTTTTGTAAGTTGTTACAATTAAAGAGCT
>NW_019646435.1:30026-32748 GCF_002806865.2 Cucurbita pepo subsp. pepo
CGCTTGAAGATGTATCTTTGCCACCGTGGGACTTTTAATAAGTATCCTAAATCTGCATTGAGAGGGTTGAAAACAATTGTATGCAGTTTATAAAAACCATAGTTGTCTTTACTTAGTTAGGCGAAGAAGTGTAAAACTTCCTTCTTTAAACCTTGCCGTCAGCATAAGCTGAAGACTTGATCAGGTACCAAGTATGTAGCAAGACAGGCTTTTCATTATAAACTACAATTGTTTTGCAAAAGAAATTATGGCTATCGTTAGATAACCCTCACTCTTTGTTGCATTGGATAATGAAAGATGGATGTATGAATGAACGAATGTAATGCAAATTAGAATCATGTTGCAGTGGCTAAATGTTTGCAATAAACATTCACAATTGCGACTCTAATGCAAATACAATTCAATTGCATTCACCATATTAGCATCTACAATATCACTATGCAGAGTGTTTGATTGTTTGAAGGTTGTATTTCTCTTATAATAAGAGGGTAATACGTTAATGATCCTTCCGCAGGTTCACCTACGGAAACCTTGTTACGACTTTTACTTCCTCTAAATGATCAAGTTTGAACATCTTTCCAGCACAATCCGACCACTAGTTTCCCAATGGTCTGGATTGACCAGTCCGAAGTCCTCACTAAATCATTCAATCGGTAGTAGCGACGGGCGGTGTGTACAAAGGGCAGGGACGTAATCAACGCAAGCTAATGACTCACGCTTACTGGGAATTCCTCGTTCATGGGCAATAATTACAATGCCCAATCCCCATCACGAAATGGGTTCAAGCGGTTACCCACTCCTTTCGGAGCAGGAAACAGTATGCACGATGACCACTTCAGTGTAGCACGCGTGCGGCCCCGGACATCTAAGGGCATCACAGACCTGTTATTGCTCTGTTTCGTGCGGCTGCGAGCGCCGCTTGTCCCTCTAAGAAGTCCTTACAGTGCTACAGCATCCTTACCCTAGCCAATTCTGTAGGCTAATAGCAGCAGAGCCCTCAACAGCCGAAACCATCAAGAGATACTACCACCCACAGGTTGACTAAGGGGGAGTACTGCAGTGTAAACTGCAAGTCTATTTAGTAGGCTAGAGTCTCGTTCGTTATCGGAATTAACCAGACAAATCACTCCACCAACTAAGAACGGCCATGCACCACCACCCACTGAATCAAGAAAGAGCTCTCAATCTGTCAATCCTCTCAGTGTCCGGGCCGGGTGAGTTTTCCCGTGTTGAGTCAAATTAAGCCGCAAGCTCCACTCCTGGTGGTGCCCTTCCGTCAATTCCTTTAAGTTTCAGCTTTGCAACCATACTTCCCCCGGAACCCAAAAACTTTGGTTTCCCGGAAGCTTCCATTCGAGTCATGAAATTAGTTACTCAGAATGATCGCTGGTTGGCATCGTTTATGGTTAGAACTAGGGCGGTATCTGATCGCCTTCGAACCTCTAACTTTCGTTCTTGATTAATGAAAACATTCTTGGCAAATGCTTTCGCTGTAGTTTGTCTTGCGACGGTCCAAGAATTTCACCTCTAGCGCCGCAATACAAATGCCCCCGTCTGTCCCTCTTAATCATTACCTTGGATTCTTAAGACCAACAAAATAGAACCAAGGTCCTATTCCATTATTCCATGCAAGATCATTCAAGTTAAGGTAGTGGTACGCATCATATAGATGGTTGACCATACCGTTTTTAGGCACCTCTTTCGAGGTTTTGGACGCCTGCTTTGAGCACTCTGATTTTTTCAAGGTAAAAGTCTCGATCGCTTGAATCAACACTCGGTAAAGAGCATTGATAGCAAATATCGAGCAATTTTCTGTCTAAACACTATGAATGTAACCACCAGGAAAGAGGAATGAAGGTTCAAGCAAGCATCCGTAGACACAAGCAAGAAACCTAACATCACCATCTAACCCTTTAATCAGTGGACCCCATAGGTTCGACTGAAATCCAACTACGAGCTTTTTAACCGCAGCAACTTTAATATACGCTATTGGAGCTGGAATTACCGCGGCTGCTGGCACCAGACTTGCCCTCCAATAGATCCTCGTTAAAGGATTTAAATTGTACTCATTCCAATTACGGGGCCTCAATAGAGTCCCGTATTGTTATTTTTCGTCACTACATCCCCGTACTGGGATTGTGTAATTTGCGCGCCTGCTGCCTTCCTTAGATGTGGTAGCCGTTTCTCAGGCTCCCTCTCCGGAATCGAACCCTAATTCCCCGTTACCCGTTACAACCATGGTAGGCGCATAACCTACCATCGACAGTTGATAAGGCAGTTGCTTGAGGGATACATCGTCGGCTCAGAGGCCATACGATTTGCTCAGTTATTCAGAGTCATCACAAGAAATGCAACCGAAGTTGCTAAGATCCCCACTGCTAGTCCTTAGACAGCGACCGAAATCACTGAACAGGGTTCTAGGTGAATAAGAATCATTGGTCTTGTACTAATAAATGCGATCCTTCCGTCAGCAAGCTGAGGTTGGAACACTTGTTCATGTATTAGCTCTAGAATTACCACAGTTATCCATGTAAAAAAGAATATCCGAGGAACCGTAACTGATTTAATGAGCCATTCGCGGTTTCACTTTATAAACAGTATGTACTTAGACATGCATGGCTTAATCTTTGAGACAAGCATATGACTACTGGCAGGATCAACCAGGTAGCATTCCAACACAACGTTGCAAACCACACGCCACCACATTTCACCATCTCCCCCC
>NW_019646435.1:42267-68835 GCF_002806865.2 Cucurbita pepo subsp. pepo
AGTATCCCAAATTGTAAATCTACTCTTTGAGAGAGTTGTGGTGTGTTATTATCAAACTCAAATACTTGTATCGGTTTGATCCTGCGCCGTGGAAAGGATTGAGTTTGCTCTTGAACTCGTAAAAGGAGCGGTGTAGCAGTTTGGCTCTGATCCGTGGAAAGAGTCAAGAAAGTTCTTTATTCAAATTCCCAAGAGGCGCTTGGGGAGTGGAGTAGGTCGAAATTACGGTGTCATTTTCTCTAACTCTTTCCTATTTAATTTCAAAATTATTATTGTGAGTTATTGCATGTTCTACTCGATTATTGTTTTGACTTTAATTATTTTGTTCTAGTAATTATCATCTTCTACTTATTTGTAAAAAGTTTTATCATTAGAAAAATTAATCACGTTTAAACACTTTTATCGTTAAAACCCTATTCACCCCCCCCCTCCCCCTCTAGGGTTTCCATACCGATCCAACACTCACCATGTGTTTTTCGCCACTGCGTTGTCGCCGTTAACCACCCTCGACCTATAACCACCACCCCCACGCCCCAAGCATATGCCCATGTGTGGGCGCATAGTGCTTGGGGCGTGGGGGTGGCAGAAGATATAGGGGTAACCTTGTGCCCAGCCTATGCGGAAGATATAGTACATTTTGAGGCATTTTTGGTCTGCCAGGCCTATATAGAATTTTTTCGAACGGTCATACAGTCAAATATCTCAAGTTTTAGATTTTTTTCTTTTCATGAACTCGATTGATTCATTAATGGGACATTCTAATGAGTCAAGAAATTAAGTTTCATAATTTTTCAACCAACCAATTGGTTGGGGCGAGTGCGCGGGAACGTCGAATCCAGACACCACCCCAACTTGCATGTTTAATCATCGTACCAGCACCAACCATCCTCAAGCCAGCCCTAGTTAGGAGGAACATCGCAACATTTCATGCTCAATGAGGCTAATGTCACACACCCAAAGCCACCTAAGACCAACCCACCGTGCGCGTTTCGCCACTGCGTCGCCGTCATCAACCACCCTCGACCTCCGACCACCATCTGCACGCCCATAGCGTATGCCCATGTGCGACGCTTAGTGCTTGGGGTGTGGGCGTGGTGGAAGATATAGGGGTACCCCCGGGTCCAGCCCATGCAGACTAGTCACCCCCTGTATAGTCCATTTTGAGGCATTTTTGGTCTGCCAAGCCTAGATACGATTTTTATGAAGGGACATACGGTTAAATACCTCAAGTTTTAGATTGTTTTTTCCCATGAACTCGATTGATTCATGAATTGGACATTCTAATGGATCTAGAAATCAAGTTTCATAATTTTTCAACCAACCAATTTTTTTTAATGAATTTTTAAATATTAAATAATAAGAAATTAGAAAAAATAGCTAGAGTGGTCAAAAAAATTTGAAATTTTGTGGGAATCATTCTTTCATGTTGTTTAGCTCACAGAAAAATATTTACAACAAAATAACGACTACACATGTACTATCACAATTAATAGGCGATGGGTGTAAAAACAAGGTAATGGTGGGTGTCTTGGTGTAATGTACTTGCTCTAGCATCAAAACTCTTTCATTTTTTTGTTTTAGATGACCAAAAGATAAAAAAAATTAAATTTTACGGGCATCACTCTTTTCTTAGTTCCCAAAAAAATAAAACACAACAATAAAACATTATAATTGTACATTCACTTTTCACGGGTATTGGGTATTTTTAATAATCCAAGGCTTTATACATGTTCATACTTTCCACAGATGTTAGGTGTGATGAATTGTTTAGAGGCTAACCTTATACGTGTACTCACGCTTCATAGGTATTGGGTATGATGCTGTTTTATGGAGGTAACATCCAACACTTTTGATATTCTTGTAGGTGTGTTTGTGTAGGAGGGGGTGGGTGGACATTATGGGTGTGTAAGGGTGCATGAGGTGTTGGTACGACATGTATCACACATAGCATAGATGGCCTTACATTGGAGCATGTCCAATCCATCAACACTTAACATGTAAAATCATTACTTTGCCTATAACCTCCATGACACTTCAAAGAAATAAATTGGTTTATTGTGTGGGGAGGGAGGAATCGGAGCAACGAAGGGCTGAATCTCAGTGGATCGTGGCAACAAGGCTACTTTGCCACTTTGCCACTTTGCCACTTTGCCACTTTGCCACTTTGCCACTTTGCCACTTTGCCACTTACCCTGTCGCATATTGGGCTTTCGTCGTCTACAAAGGATTCTACCCATCGCTGAGTGGGAATTACGTTACAAGGCGGCCCTTGAGACTCATCCGTCACAAGGGCTTAGCCAACGACACGTGCCTTTGGAGGCCAAAAGGCCCCTACTGCTGGTCGGAGCGATGGGCGCATGCGTCGCTTCTAGCCCGGATTCTGACTTAGAGGCGTTCAAATTAAGGAATATGCGCTACATATATACGATATATTTAACTGCATTTTTGTTTTATTTACGAATTAAACAAAAAGAGAGAATTTGAGATATTTAAATAAGATTTAAATATTTTAATCAAATATGCGTTGGAATGGATTCTGACTTAGAGGCGTTCAAATTAAGGAATATGCGCTACATATATACGATATATTTAACTGCATTTTTGTTTTATTTACGAATTAAACAAAAAGAGAGAATTTGAGATATTTAAATAAGATTTAAATATTTTAATCAAATATGCGTTGGAATGGATTCTGACTTAGAGGCGTTCAAATTAAGGAATATGCGCTACATATATACGATATATTTAACTGCATTTTTGTTTTATTTACGAATTAAACAAAAAGAGAGAATTTGAGATATTTAAATAAGATTTAAATATTTTAATCAAATATGCGTTGGAATGGATTGGGATTGGCTTTTAAATTAATATTAAATATTAATTAAATAGTTTAATTAATCATTTAATATTACCTTAATTTGAAATTAATTATTCAAATTAATTGTTGAATTAAAATGAAGAAAGTCAAAATGTTGACTTCATTTAATGGAAAAATCCATGTTAGTGGAATTTTGAGGTGTCAAAATTTGGTTTAACCAAACTTTTGCAAAATAAACCCCACATACGAGTGAGTTCGAAGTGTTCGAATTTAAATTAAGGAATATGCGCTACATATATACGATATATTTAACCGCATTTTTGTTTTATTTACGAATTAAACAAAAAAGAGAGAATTTGAGATATTTAAATAAGATTTAAATATTTTAATCAAATATGTGTTGGAATTGATTGGGATTGACTTTGAATTAATATTAAATATTAATTAAATAGTTTAATTAATCATTTAATTTTACCTTAATTTGAAATTAATTATTCAAATTTGTTGAATTAAAATGGAGAAAGTATTGACTTCATTTAATGGAAAAATCTATTTAGTGGAATTTTGAGGTGTCAAAATTTGGTTTAACCAAACTTTTGCAAAATAAACCCCACAAATTTGTGGAATTTTGAGTGTCAAAATTTGGTAATCTCAAATTTGCATGAACATGCAAACAGGATTCTTTAAATAGAGTGATTATGGTACATGGAAGGTCTTCTTCTTGGGAAAAAAACTTTGAGAAAAACCTCTCACAAACACTCTCTTCATATATACAAAATCTCTCCCAAGCTTAGTCACTCACTGGATTCCACAATGTCGTTCTAAGGCCGGAGGATAGTGGAGAAGATACGAAAAAGGTTCGTGAGGTAAAAGAAATTTGAACTACAAAAAGTTAGTATTCAAACTCATTAAATTTTGATACTTATGAACATGCTAGTTGTTTACTATAATTGATGTTCTAAAAGTGCCTAAGATCCAAATTGCTTCCGCATCTGTTATGTTAACTCCATCAATTGGTATTAGAGCATGTTTCAGGCAATTTATTTACATTAATTTGATCATGGTGGGCACCATTTCATGAATGAAATTTTGTGGTTGCTAAAGTGGATGGTTTTGGTTTTGACATTTTTTTTTATGCTTTCATTTGATACAATTATTGTAATAAGCCTAATGTGTATGGGCTTTAATGAATGAAGAAAGGTTTGTAAAATTATGGAGTCATTAGAGTCCATTTTAGGTTGTAATTAATCGAAAATGGAAAAGATAGCAAGCTGAACTGAAAAAGATGGAAGAGGCGGTTCGGGTGTTTTTTCTGGTCCGGTTCAATGTTTTTAAGGGTTGGTTCACCCAGTTCGTGATCCTCGAAAGCGGTCCAAGTTATTAATGTAATAATTTAGTTAATTGTTTGCTTTAAAATGCCAAAACCAACCCACTTTAGTGTGTTTAATTAATTATGCGTTATGAATGTATGTTTTAATTAAATAGAAAATGTATATGCATAAAGTATGTCATATATATTTAAAATCTCACCATAGGCTAAGCATGTTTCATGCATTCAAGGTATGTTATAAGTGTTATAATGTATAGTATGCATGTTTAGGGTTCCATGAGTGATAGATATAAATTGTTATATTATTGCATGAAATGAATGATTATATAATTGTTATATAAAGCAGGTTAGATGCATGTTATAAGTTATTTTTAACGTCATAAAACGAGATAAACGTTAAAATCTATAATAAAGATAAGTGCATGCTCACTTAGGGTTAAGAACCAAGCACGATCAATTTTAATAGTTAAAATAGGTCGATGTCTTGTAAAATTGTGCTTATATAATTGTTATATAAAGCATGTTAGATGCATGTTATAGGTTATTTTCAACGTCATAAAATGAGAAAAACGTTAAAATCTATAGTAAAGATAAGTGCATGCTCACTTAGGGCTAGCAACAAGGCACGATCAATTTTAATAGTTAAAATAGGTCGATGTCTTGTAAAATTGTGCTTACAAGAAAGCTCACCAGTCATGCTCACACTCGAACCCTTCCGATAGGCATGCTCACACTCGAACCCTTCTCAAACGATCAAGGTCGGCCGGTGGTGCAACCCACAAAGGGATCCCACCAGTCAGCTTCCTTGCGCCTTACGGGTTTTTACTCGCCCGTTAACTCGCACACATGTCAGACTCCTTGGTTCGTGTTTCAAGATAGGTCGAATGGGGAGCCCACAGGCCGATGCCAGGAGCACGCAGATGCCGAAGGACACCAAAAGGCACATGCTGCCAGCCACAATCGGGACGACGACGTCTCCACAAGCGAGGCCTGGGCTTTGGCCGCCGTCTCAATCCGCATCGGTCCATGCCCCAAGTCGATTGGCGGACTGGCTTATCACCTTTCCACATCCGACTGGAGCACATCGCCGGCCCCCATCCGCTTCCCTCCCGACAATTTCAAGCACTATTTGACTCTCTTTTCAAAGTCCTTTTCATCTTTCCCTCGCGGTACTTGTTTGCTATCGGTCTCTCGCCCATATTTAGCCTTGGACAGAATTTACCGCCCGATTGGGGCTGCATTCCCAAACAACCCGACTCGTTGACAGCGCCTCGTGGTGCGACAGGGTCCAAGCGCAACGGGGCTCTCACCCTCTCTGGCGCCCCCTTCCAGGGGACTTGTGCCCGGTCCGTCGCTGAGGACGCTTCTCCAAACTACAATTCGAACGCCGAGGGCGCCCGATTCTCAAGCTAGGCTCTTCCCAGACAATTTGATGTCAATTAAATACTAAACAAATAAATATTTTTAATTAAACGCTTATATATATAATTGTGTTTGCGAAAACACGACTTTAAATCTAAGTCATTTTGATTGATTCAATTATTAAAAAATAATAATAAAATAAATAAATAAAAAGCCAATTCAAAGACACCTCCTTGCTCCTTCGTGTATACATATGACACGTGGCAAATAATTTTACCAAATTAATAATAAAAAAAAATTCCTTACGTCATTTTTGGTTGACAAATATAAACAAACAAATAAATAAAATATATTTATATATAGAAATATAAATAAATAATATATGTATTGTTTTTAAATACGTCTTAACAATTCTCAACTTTTAGGTAATTAATTGACAAATCTTCAACTAATTACTTACGTGTCATCCTCTTATTAGTTGATTTAAATATAAGAATAAATATGTATTTATGCCGACCAAATCAATGCAAATAAATTTAATTAATCATTTAGTTTAAGTTTTTTAAATATCCAAAATATCTTAATATACCTAACCAATTTAACTATATCTTAACTATAGTAGCTTAAATTAGTCCCCATAATATTTAAAAAATTAATATATATATATATATATATATATATATATATATATATATATATATATATTTTTCATTTTTTAGAATATGGGTAAAAAATAGATAATAAAATAAAGAAATTTAGCGGTTTATTTTTATAAAATCAGGTAATTTTTAAAACGGGATCTATTATGAAGTATGTATTTGAATCTATGTTGGTTTACGATCGAGTTGTTAACTCGAGCATAATTTCAATTGGTCAAGACATTGATTACAATTTTTAAACAAGGTGGAATGTTCGAAGTTTCGTTATCTTGTATTCTGTAGTGATTATAAGTTGAACGGGTCGAAAATGACTTAGAGTTTTTTCTTGTCGTAAATAGTCAATATTCTTCTACGTGTGCGGAGAAAATTTACTCTTTCTCTTACCAAAATCGTTGAAAAATCAACATAAGAGTAGGTTATTGCTTGTTACCTTAAATTAAATTATTTCTTGTTTATTGTTCTTTTAAAATTTAATTTAAATTACAATTTTTAACTCAAAATCATTTTTCTATATAAAATAGTGTATGAATATTATACACAAAACTCACCGAGCTCATACTCCCAATCGAGTCAGTAGGTGCACTAATTTTTTCAGGCCTCAATTGGGTCAAAAACGCTTTCTGAATTGTTAGAGCTAAATCGAGCGGAGAAATTTGTCACACTTCCATTGTGACACACTCAATAACTATAATAAACTGTCAAACTAGACATCTGAAATTTATCTAATAAAAATACGCATATTATCATTTAATTATTCGCGTTGAAAATAATTTTTTTACCAAAAATCAACTCTATTAATCAAGAAATTAATTAGTACAATTTTTTTTTTCAATTTAATGATTAATTAAAATGGAGTAGTTGAAGAAATGTTCAAGGTTGGAGCACATTATTCAATTTAGTGGGTAAGCTTGAAATTTTTATAATTTACTTACCAATTCAATCCATGCTCTATAAATACAATTCAATCCATTCCAAGGCTTCTCACCAATTAAACAATACAAACTTGCTTCACCAAAACCCAAAAAATGGCAAGATTTGGTGTTCTTTCACTTGCTGTTCTTCTGGGTTTGCAAGCTGCTATGCTTGTCTCTTGTTTTGATCCAAGTCCTCTTCAAGATTTCTGTGTTGCTGTTGATGAACCCAAATCTGCTGGTACATTGTTCTCTCTTTCTTTAGCTTAAATGTCTCGTAGTCGATGTTTGTTTTGGGTAGGTTTGGTATGAGATCCCACGTCGGTTGGAGAAGGGAATGAAACATTTGTGATGTGGGTGTGGACGAAACCTTTCCCTAGTGGACGCGTTTTAAAATCGTGAGGTTGTAATGAGCTAAAATGGATAATATTTGTTAATGGTGGTCTTGGGCTGTTGTAAATGGTATTAGAACTTTTCAGTGGGGCGGTGTGCTAGCGAGGATGCTGGACCCTTAATGGGTTGGACTGTGAGGTCCCACGTAGCATTGTTTATAAGGGTGTGGAAATTTCTTCATAGTAGATGTGTTTTAAAACTGTGTGGTTGATGGAGATGTGTAATGGACTAAAGCGGATAATATCTATTAGTGGTAGCCTTGGGCTATTACAAATGATATTAGAGCTAGACACTGGGCGGTGTGCTAATGAAGATACTGGGTTTTTAAGGAGGTGGATTGAGAGATCCCACGTCGGTTAGGGAGGGGAATGAAACATTCTTTGTAGGAGTGTAGAAACTTCTCTCTAATAGACGCGTTATAAAAACGTGAGGCTAACGAGGCATCTAGGGAGAACTGTGAGGTCCCACGTCGGTTGGAAAGGGAAACGAAACATCCCGGGTGTAGAAATCTCTCCTTAACAGATACATTATAAAACTGTGAGGTTGACATTGATATGTAACAGGCCAAAATAGTCAACATCTACTAGTGAAAATGCTATCAAATCTAATATATTTTGAACTTGTTTTTGGTTGAGTATAGTATTTGTGAACGGGAAGTTCTGCAAGGACCCGAAGCTAGTGAAAGCCGAAGACTTCTTATTCCAAGGACTCAACATTCCCGGAAGCACAAACAATCGACAAAACTCAAACGTGACATTAGTAAACGTCGACCGAATCCCCGGACTAAACACCCTCGGCATCTCTTTAGCTCGTATTGACTACGCTCCATACGGGTTAAACCCACCTCACACGCACCCACGAGGCACCGAAATTCTCGTGGTCGTGGAAGGCAGCCTCCTAGTCGGGTTCGTGACGTCGAATCCAGACAACAAGCTGTTCACCAAAGTGCTATACAAAGGAGATGTGTTTGTGTTCCCCATTGGCCTCATTCACTTCCAATTCAACGTAGGACATGGCCCAGCCCTTGCCTTCGCTGGCCTCAGCAGCCAAAACCCAGGCACCATCACCATTGCCAACGCTGTGTTTGGATCTAAGCCGCCCATCTCGCTTGACGTTCTCACCAAGGCCTTCCAAGTTGACGAGAAGGTCATTGAGGCTCTCCAGATGCAGTTTAAGGCCTAGGAACAATTGCAACTATGCAATGAAAAGGGCTTTTGAATAAAAATTTACAACTTTTTGTAACCCTATTTGTGTTTGATCCTTTCAACTTTTGTCATACTATCCAATATTGGAATAAAAATGGGGTTTTTCCCCTTCTTTCTAATCCCGTGCTTTCTTCTCTCGGGAGGCTCGTTTCTTATTTGTAGCTTGTTTATTAATATAAATACGAGACAGAGAGGAGCATTTCTCGAGGTAGGATTGCCCAGATTGAGAAGGAATCACTTGGGTTTTTTCGGAACAAGAAGAATACGAATTCTTCTCTTCGATGAGAGATAACCCAGGTTTTAGACACTCGTCTTACTCGAAAGTCGCCTCCCAAATCACACTACCTGCAAAAGAAAAAAACCCTTTATCTACGAGCAGTAGCTGTTGACGTGAACAACTTTACAAGACATCTTTTTCTTTCGTTATTGTAGTTCATTCCAAAGGAGAAATGTAGAAAATTTCGGTGATCTCTCATAAATTTTCCTAGAAAGCATACAAGTGAAGACAAAACATGTTAAAAGAATATGTATTAGCGTCTGAAGATAACACTTTTAGAAGTGATAAGTAGATAATATGGTCATGTTGCAAGGGATGTAGGAGAATGTTGGAGACATAAGGTGTCGAGTTCGAGTTCCAAATTCTTATTTGAATCTTGGATATGAGGCTTTACAAACGGTACCGAAGCACATATCTCTCAGTAGACTATTTTTTAAGGATGTACTGAGATAAAATGTCAGGATATCAGATGTTGGGTCGAATTACATCAAGCACTTTTAGTTCATCAGTTCTCTTAAAACTGGATTGAATAAAACAAAATCAATCTGAATTTATAATTAATTTTAACGCATATTTTTGCTTATAATACAATTATATATACACATATTTACTATATTTTTATTTTTGTTTCATAATTATTATTTTTTATTATTTAATCCCCCATAACTCTTTGAAATAATTTTTAATTATTTGAAATGTAATTTTTTAAAATATAAATTAAAATTAAACGGTAAAATCTTAATTAAATATTTGAAAATAAATAAATAGTTTACCATTTGATATTATTATTTGATTTTAAAAAATTTACAAACTACACTACAGTTGTTCTAACCTACTGAACAAGTCAATTGTGTGAGATTTAGATTACTGGAACTTGGAGAGAAATAATTTAGAAAATATAAGCGAAAAAATAAGTTCGAAAATAATTTTAGAGTATTAAATTAGATAATAATGATTTTTTAAAAATAAATAAAAAATGTTAATTTGAATTTGAATTTATTGAAGAAGAAGAAAAGGCCAACAAAATAGCAACAACATTCCTACAACGCGAAATGGGAGCAACAAAATTCAAGAACTTGTTTCTCTCTCTCGTTCCCTCTGTGTAGTCTCTACCGCCCCAAATAAGGCAATGCCGGAGAGAAAGAACACAACAGAATTGAGGGAGGAATTTTGAGTCGCCATTACCAGATTTCCAGAACGTGATCAAGCAATCAACAGAGTTTCACTGAGAAAAACCGCCTCTGTTCTACTTCTTCAATCCAAATTCATACCACTATACGGTATAGCAAACGAATCAGAGGCTGCAGACACAAATTATTGGAGTTCCGTTTGTTTCCTCAATTCATACATCCATTTGATTCATTTCTACAATCGTCGTTTTCCTTTTTCATCGAGATTCATTGATTAAGGTTAGAATCCTCCGTAGTGTTTGCCTCTCGCATTTCTCTTTTTTACTTTCTTTGCTTTGCGTCGTAGGAATAATGCGATTCCGTTTCGATTTTCTTCATCTGCTTTAAACTGCTCCATAATTATTCTGTTTTCGAGAGAGAATCATCGATTAGTTTAATGTGTTTGCATTTTCCTTGGAACTTGCGCTTGTTGTCTCTTTGATCGTTCTTTTTAACTTTTTGGATTCTGTTATTCAGAATAGCGATTCATTCAACACGAGCATTCGATAATTTATCTGCGTTCTTCAATAATTCTGTTATTCAATTGGAGTCTGAATTGCTTTGGCTATGGTGACGAGTGCTATTGAGTCTCTTCCTTCTGTTTGTGTTTTAGATTTGGGCGGAATGAATCTTTCGTTGCGTCAAGTTCGTTGGATTCACTCGCCTGGAAAAGAAGAGCGCGTATAACTTGGTAATGTTATTAAATCTTAAGATTTTTGTTCTTTAAAACTTACAATTATTTTTTCTTTTGGGTTGATTCATTGAAAATATCTTAAACGAATTCTTAAGCGTAGGAAGTGGACATGATTTTTGAATTCTTGCAAATGTGGGTTAGATTTTGGTTTTTATGCACAATATTGAAGTTGTTAAGAATAGGAGATATGGACATACTTGAATTGTAAGTAAATTTTGAAAAGAAAAAGAGAAGTAGATAAAAGTTAGTTAGAGAGTGGGAATGAACAGAGAAGAATTTTAGAAATTGAAAACTGAAAGATAGAAAAATGTTTGAGTCTCGTAAACATTTGAAGAGCTACACGCTCCAAAGTAAATTTCCACTCAAATGCATATATAAAAATATTTAAATGAGACAAAAAAGAAAAGAAAAGAAAAAAAAAAAGAAAAGAGAAGAGAAGAGATATATCATAATAATAGTAAGGAGGAAGAGAAATATTTGAGAGAAGTTTGTTCTAGAGGGCTCACTTGGACAATTCGTAGTTGAGAATGAGGTGGATGCATCTTTTTCCTGAACGATAAAGATTTAAATATCTAATTGTAAAGATAAATAGATCATACTCAATAAATTAGACATCTATTAAAGAATAGCTTGATGGGCTCTTAAATGAATTATAAATGGTCAATCCAATTCATTCCTGGTTGAACTGAAATTGCTGTTTTTGTAGAATGTACAATAGCTCTTCCAGTCATAAGAGTTGTGGCAATATATTTGTGATATCACATACCCATGTTGAGTTTTTTTTTTTTTCTTTTTTCCCAATCTTTTGGAGGACAACCCGCTGATTCTTTTGATTATGATTATTTTTATGGCTAACTACTTTCCCATGTGCAGCATTCTGTATTCCGTGGGTTAACATTAGATCGAGAAGTTTGAGGTGTCGGTTGCGCAGCATTCAGCATTCAGCATTCTGTATTCGGTAGTTTTTTAACATTAGATCGAGAAGTTTGAGGTGGCGGATGAACAGATTAGGATGAGCGGAGTGGCCATCCCGGTGGAATCCACATTTTCATCCACATCATTAAATGGGCCATCCTGAAAACAAATTATCCGACCTGGTGGGCTTGGTGAAGTCATGGATGCCATGGAGGTCCGACCCGGAAAATGTCTCGAGGGACTTTTGGATGCCCGACAAGAGCTGTAGGGTATGTTATGAGTGCGACTCTCAGTTCACGTTTATCAACCGGCGGCATCATTGCCGTCGCTGTGGACGGGTTTTCTGTTCAAAATGTACTGCAAATTCCATTCCTGCTCCTTCCACGGACCCGACGAATTCTCGGGAGGATTCCGAGAAGATCAGAGTCTGTAATTATTGCTTCAAACAGTGGGGGAAGGAGCCATCTGTCTTGCAAGATGGGGACAAAGCTACCTGCTCTGCTGTTAGTCTATCCTCTTCATCCACCAGCATTGGTAGCTCTAAGTCCGACTACACCTGTCATAGTGCAATCAGCAATGTTAACTCAACGCCTTGCTCAAATGATCGTCAATATTATGACCCGTATAGTTCTGGTGTCATAACTGATGAGCAAGATAATTTAAGGAATGGGAAGAGCATAAATCGCACTACGTCTCTCCTGACTTCATCATCCAGTTATTATGGCCATTACAGGTATTCTCAAGTGTTGATACAAGAGTTCAAATCTAATTTTTTATCAATTTTATTTCGGTCCCAACTAAAAAAAGGGTCCATTTTTAGTCTTTAAAATGAGATTTTTTTTTAGCGCTTGAACTTAAAAAAAAAAAAAAAAACTTCATCATTATTTTATTTTATTTAAAATTAGATAGAGAACATTTAGTGAATGTTAATTACAGAAATAATGTAGTAAAAACTGAGTTAATTATTTTTGTAAAAGTTTAATATTGAGAGAGTTGATCTCTAAAATAAAATATGAATTAAAATTTTTGTATTATGTTATTGTTGAACATAATATTAGTAAAAAATCTTGTCTTCCAACTTTTCAAGTATCTTTGGCTTCTCAATTAGTATTAATTGGAGGTTAGAGTTTGAATGGATCCTTATGATAAGTTCTAAACTAAAAAAAAGAAACCTTGTAAGCACGCTCGCATTATCTGTTAGATCTCTCTCTTAATTTGTGCGTGAGATGATGCTATTAGGACCTATAGTTATTCTAATTCTCTTGAAACTCTACCTGTGTCCTTATAGTCGCATTCTTACTTAATATGCATGCTTTAGCTGATGCATGTCTTTAATTGTGAATACAGACGATGAGATCATTTTCTGTCATGTATTGATCTGATGTTTGTATTCAGATCATCGTTAATTGTTAATGCTTTTATATTTTAGTTATTTGTTTACTTTTGTATTTTCTTGTTAGGAGTGATGATGAGGAGGATGATTACTATTATGGAATGTATCGCTCAGACTCTGAATGCAGGAATATCTCCCAGTCTGATAATTATTATTGTGATGTTAACGCTGACGAAGGTTTAAAGCTTGATGGAGAAGACATCAGCAAAAAGGGTTCACCAGTGATGTTTGACAATCAGTGTCCAAGGGATAGTGAAGAGTCTAGTGAAGACTCTGATGAAAATGATAAAGGCTCTGAATGTGATTTTCCTACTTATGCCATGCAAAATACGAATAATGAAGCTATGGATTTCCAGAACAATGGGATTCTCTGGCTTCCTCCAGAGCCAGAAGATGAGGAGGATGAGAAAACTCTTTTACTCGATGATGATGATGATTCCTGTGCTCCAGGTGAATGGGGATATGTACCTTCTTCCTTAGACAGTGGGGAATGTCCCGTGAAGGGAAGGTCAAGCGAGGAGCACAGGAAAACTGCAAAAAACGTGGTAGAAGGGCATTTTAGAGCTCTCGTTAGTCAACTTTTGGAGGCTGAGAATCTTCCTATAGGTGATGAACCCTATGAAGATGGTTGGTTAGATATAATAACATATCTGTCCTGGGAAGCAGCTGCAGTTCTGAAGCCAGATACGAGCAAGAGTGGAGGGATGGATCCTGGTGGATATGTTAAGGTTAAATACGTTGCTGGTGGAAAACGTAGTGAGAGGTAAGGTTACTCAATGGACCAATAAAGGTCCATAATATTGTATGGATATATGAATGTCAATTGATTGCTTGAAAATTGCTCAGTATTTGACTGAAGTATGAGGTTTATATGCCAGCAAGTTAGTGCCTATTTTATGAAGGACTACAGGGTTATTTTCTTATGGGGCTATATTACTCCCATGATTCTTTTTCTGATTTTTCATTAGTTATAGGTGTTTGTTTCCTTTGAACATTTGATGCATGTTCCATATTTTGAAATGCTTCTCTAGATTCAACCCAAGTAGTGCTTAATAGCGAATACGTTTTGTTTTACCACGTTGTATGAGTATGACTACATGTTGTGTGTTTCTTTTCCCATTGGAGTTATGGTATTGCGTTACTGTAAAGGGTTTTGGTTTGACATGAGTCTATTTCTTTTGCAGTATTATTGTTAAAGGCATCATTTGCAAGAAGAATGTAGCACACCGGCGGATGACGAGAGAAATATCTAAACCGTGCTTTTTCGTCCTAGGGGGAGCTTTGGAGTATCAACGTGTTACCAATCACTTGTCAAGTCTAGATACTTTGTTGCAGCAGGTTCAAACTGTTTACCCTTATCCTTTTCATTAGGTTTGTATATCGAAGTTTGATTCTGTAGATTTCTTGTACTTCAACCCTACGTCCGGTTGATGTACTCAGGTCACTAATTATGAATTTATGAAATTTAGAATATTTCTTTTTCTTCATGGGTTCCTTGTATGTACATCCAGGAACTTGACCATTTGAAGATGGCTGTTGCTAAGATTGATTCCCATCATCCTAATGTTCTTTTGGTAGAGAAATCAGTGTCTCGCCATGCTCAAGAGTACCTTCTCTCAAAAAACATCACTCTTGTTCTAAATATTAAAAGATCCCTTTTAGAGCGTATTGCTTGCTGCACCGGGGCAAGTATAATTCCTACTGTTGATCATGTTGCATCGCTGAAGCTTGGTTATTGTGATGTATTTCGTGTGGAGACATTTGTGGAAGAGCATTATAGTGGTGATGGCCAAGCTGGCAAGAAAACAACGAAGACTCTGATGTTCTTTGAGGGATGTCCAAAGCCTCTATGTTGTACTGTAAGTCTATGCTATCAACCAGGAGAGATATGTTTTAAAAATGAGAATAAACGGCATAAGTAGTCATGCTCTTAATTATTTACTTCTTGTGAAAAAATACATATTTGTCTAAATAGTACATAGTTTTCATTTTTCATGACAGTGTAACTGAGCCTTATGAGAAAAAAGGGATTTAAATGCTTTCTGACACTTTTCTAAAAGTATCTTCTTGTAATTTTAAGTCCTGAATTATACAGATCTATTATAATAAATTCTCAGTTTTACATATCTCGGGTGAAAAGACCAGGACATTGGTATTGCTTGTTTTTAACCTGGGACATAATTCTAAAGGTTAAGTAATTATTGTTTGCATATTTGAGATATCACAATATTGATTGCTATATTTCTAGTTTTGTCTTCAAATAGTTGAGTTCTTATAGGATGTGTCAAATTGGCATGGTAATACTAATCTACAGTAGACTTTTTCAGTAGAACTAGCCTATGCTTTCCTCTGCAAAGTTACCTGAACAAACTTCTGAGATATAACTATCAGAGATAATGGAGACTAATTGTTTTGCCTTCAGATTTTGCTCAGGGGTGCCTGTGGAGATGAACTTAAAAAAGTTAAGCATGTTGTTCAATATGCAACTTTTGCTGCCTATCATCTGGCTCTAGAAACATGCTTCCTGGCTGATGAAGGTGCTTCAGTTCCAGAGCTCCCATTGAACTCCCCAATAACAGTTGCCCTTCCTCATAATCCATCAAATATAGACAGGTCTATCTCCGCTATACCTGGGTTTACTTGCCCTTCGCCAGACAAGTCTTCAGAGCCTAAACCTAGCATGGAAATTGGGCAATATGGAAAAGATGCTGTTCCGAATAGAGACTCATCTATAATTAGTAATAATGTCGTCAATTTGAACTCTCTAAGGCTGTTAAAGTCCAATGCTTCCTCCACTTCCTTGTCTTTGCTGAAGCAGGATGTTTCTATTTCCGACAATAATATGCTTTCCTCCAAATTTACCTCAGAGGCAAATATACGTCTGGACAACAAAGATGATGATACAGTTCCTATCTCTGGTAAAGGTGAGGTTTCAAGTCAGCTTCGTAACTCTATTTATATAAGCAGCAATGCATTGGATGGAAATACCCAAGCTTCAAATGGTTCAACATCTCAAAGACCTGAAAGCTCTAGTACTAATCTAGTGACCACCAAATCTTCAAAGGAAGATTTCCCCTTGTCACCTTCTGACCAACAGAACATTTTGGTGTCTTTGTCAACACGTTGTGTGTGGAAGGGAACTATTTGTGATCGTGCTCATCTCTTACGAATCAAATACTATGGGAGCTTTGATGAGCCTTTGGGTCGGTTTCTACGGGATCGTTTGTTTGATCAGGTAATATAGTCTTCTAATGATTATTAACAATAGGAAGGAGATCGTAATATTCCTTCAGGGTTTGCCTGCCTTTTTTGAAAAATATGCTTATCCGTGTCTCATATAAATAAAAAAGAAAAAAGTATCAGGTAGTAAAAGATTTTTTCTTATCTGAAAGTGTTATCATTACTATCATTCATCTTCTTGCAGAATTATCGATGTCGTTCGTGTGGTATGCCCTCTGAGGCACATGTGAATTGTTATACACATCCACAAGGCAGCCTTACAATATCTGCTAAGAAACTCCCAGACTTTTTCTTACCAGGAGAATCCGAAGGTAAAATTTGGATGTGGCACCGGTGTCTGAAGTGCCCTCGGACCAATGGCTTCCCACCAGCCACTAGGAGAGTTATTATGTCTGATGCTGCCTGGGGTTTATCATTTGGTAAATTTTTGGAGTTAAGTTTTTCAAATAATGCAGCTGCCAGCCGTGTTGCAGGTTGTGGCCATTTCCTTCATAGAGATTGTCTCCGGTTCTATGGGTATGATTTATATAGTTTTATTTCTCCAGCTATGAAGTTTGATTGTCACATATCAGTTCGAGCATGACAATAAATTAACTAGTTTACTTTACATATGATTTTTAATTTCCTAAACGTTGTCTATGTGATATTTACAATTCATTATCGAAATGGAAATCACATGAGCTCCACAACTTTGAAAGCTGGAGGAAGAGATGCTTTGGACGGTTGGATTAAACTTGTTACTGCATTACTATCATCATCCTTTTGAACTAACTTTTTTTTTTTGTTATTTTTCTTTTTAAGACTAGAAATTTCTATTTATAAATTGAAAATATTATGCATTAAATAGTATAAGCTCGGAAATCTTTTCTTAAAGAATCTGTTTTCTCAAAAAAAGAAAAAAAGAAAAAGAAAAAAAAAGAAGAAAGAAATAAAAGAGAAAGGAAAGAATGCATTAATACCTTTCAGACACTACTACATTATTCACTTTGGACATGATTTTTCAATTGTCATAGAAGTGTTTCCACTCGACGGTCATACAAAGCTTTTAGACCACCTTTCTGGTTGTTCTATTTGTGTGAAATTTTGGAAAACTTCTAAATATTCTTCTATGGGGTTAGGATCCTCATGGATCACATTATGTGCCTGCGCCTGCGCCTGCACCCTGGTCCTCAGTTACAGAGGAGCTTTCCTGTTTTCTGGTATGATTAATGTAGACAAACAGGAGATCTTTTTGTGATCCCGAACATTTATTTGGCTTTCGGTTGGAAACTTACTATTTGTAATCTTCCATTGATTGGAATGGAAGTTTTGTTAATTTCCTGCTAAAGAAAAAGGAAAAATGCTCGAAGATTCAGTTAAATAGGATCATTCTTATCTGTTTCTGTCATTCACATGTGCAGGTTTGGAAGAACGGTTGCATGTTTCCACTATGCAGCAATTAATGTTCAGTCTGTTCATATCCCGCCGTCCCTAATTGAATTTTACCATAATAATCTGGAGTGGATTAATAAGGAAGCAAATGAGGTACAACGACCTTGAATTCAACTTCAGAAGGCTTAAAGCCACTGATTTAAAATTTTTAAGACTAATCAGTTTTTGGTCGCTTCTACTAGGTACATAACAGGGCTGAAACTCTATTTGCTGAAGTATGTAAAGCTCTTCCTCTGATTCCAAAGCATGAATTGGGCTCAGAGCAAGAAGATTTTGGGGTAAATGAATTGAACCATTACATTCAAGAACTAGAGCAAATCATTATCATGGAGAAAGAAGATTTTGAGGTAGGATTAGGGTTTTATTTTTAATTATATCTTAATTTGGAATCTGATTATAACACATTATGCTCGTTTTGTGAGGGGAAGTTGTTTTATGATATCTGTTGAAACTTCGCCATATGCATTCATGTGCATTTAATGGCTTGATCCACTTGTGGAAGGAAAGTATCTATGAACTTGACTCACTAATCCTATCAACAAATATGAATCCCTTATTTGAAATATAGAATTAAATAGTTTTATTTGGGATCCTTGACTAAAGATGGTCTTAATTTGTAGGCAAACAAACAAATTTTCTATTATGCAATATGGATTATTATTATAGGCCAATGATGTTTCTAGGTTGTCATTTTCCCTGCATTGTAAAACTATCTTTGTGGGGAAGGAAGCTTTATGCTTTGGTTCTTCTGACTTATTCCAACAAGTTATTATAGGTGCATTTTAATGAAGTACTATCTGGAGAGACGACAGTTGGCCAGCCTACAGTTGATATTTTTGAGATCAATAAACTGCATATGCACATTCTCTTTCTTTCATATATTTGGGTTCAGCGCTTAAGTTACGCAGTCACTTTGAGAAGGAAGAATTCCCCATATAGTTCAAGCAATGACCTTCTAACACTGGATGAAAGAGGAATTGAATCAGTGGAAGAGTTTGTAGAATTTACTCTGGGATTGGGACAAGATGATTTCTTTGGTGGTTGTGATAATGATTCTCTACCTTTAGAGTCAAAACATGAGATTGATCTTGGAAGAGGAGGTAATTCAGGCCAAATTAGCCAGTTGAACGAAACGGAGAGGGAAAAGGATATTGACCTTGGTGTACTGGAGGATGATCTTTGTCTTTCTCCAGTTATGCCTCAAGATGTTGAAATTTCCATGCGAAGGGCGAATTCAGAGGGAGAATATCCAATTATGGCTGATTTATCTGATACCCTTGATGCAGTTTGGAAAGGTGTAATGCACCCAAATAGTGCAACATCAGATAGTAGTTATTCGCGAACTAATTCTGCCATTCTGGAGCCATTGGTAGGACAGTCTGATATGGAGAAGTGTAATGCCAACTTAGTTGGAGCAGAGACAGCTCGTCTTCTTCATTCTGCCTTAGTTTTAACAATGGTTGATTCTGTCGAGACATCTACAAGTTTGGTATCGATGCCTTCTTCAGCATATAATACAAAGATTTCGTTGTTGAATATCCCAAAGCCTGACATTGGCAACTATGATCCTGCCTTCATTTCATCGTTTAGGGAATTGGAAAAACAAGGGTATCTTCGGCTTCTTATGCATGTTGGTTCCACTGATACTGTTGTTCCTGTCTATGATGAGGAGCCCACTAGTATTATTGCATATTCATTGCTTACGCCAGAGTATAATGCTCAGATGGCTGAGCCAGAGAGGGTACTAGAACCTGTGAATACTGCACGCTCCTTGCCTATTATTGGTTCAGCTAAAATGAACTCAATTAAAACATGTGATGAAGAAGCTACAGATGCCTACCAAACTCTTCGATCCAAGGAAGAGACCATTTTATCCATGCCTAGACCCGAAAGTCTTCAGTTTGAGGATCTGCTTTTGTTCACTCAGGATTTGCATACAAGAGTTTGTTTTGTAAATGAGACTCCTTTGGGGCCGGTGAAATATACCATAACCTGCTACTTTGCTAAGCGGTTTGAGGCATTACGAAAAAAGTGTTGCCCTTCCGAGTTAGATTATGTAAGGTCTATTAGTCGTTGTAGGAGGTGGGGAGCCCAAGGTGGCAAAAGCAACGTTTTCTTTGCAAAAACTTTAGATGAGCGGTTTATTATCAAACAGGTCACAAAAATTGAGTTGGAATCATTCTTTCAGTTTGCACCCGCTTATTTTATATATTTGTCTGAAGCAATACGTACAGGTTGTCCAACTTGCCTGGCAAAGGTCGTGGGGATGTATCAGGTACGATATTTTTTTAATTTTCTTTTATTGTAGTTGTTGATGGACCTTCTCTTTGAAAAATAGAAATGATTTTAAATGACTGCAGTTGAAAAATAGAAATGATACAATCTAGCCTTTTTTTGTTCTAAATCAAAATTTGATTGACGAGGAGATAGATTTTCATTAATTTTGTAAATTAGAAGTTTTTTTCAAGTCAAATAAGTTTGAGAAATCACAATTGTATTTGAAACCTCATGTATAATTATTTCAGTTGGGAAATAACATCTTGAAACTTCGTGTATAATTATCTTCTTGGGTTGTTTTTCGTCTTGAAGGTGTCCTCAAAGCATCCAAAGGGAGGAAAAGAATGCAAGCTTGACATTTTAGTGATGGAGAATCTTCTATTTCGGCATAATGTGACACGACTTTATGATCTAAAAGGGTCATCTCGATCGCGCTACAATTCAGACACGAGTGGAAAAAATAAAGTTCTTTTGGATCAGAATCTGATTGAATCTATGCCAACCTCCCCAATATTTTTGGGCAGCAAGGCAAAGCGGTTGTTAGAAAGAGCTGTTTGGAATGATACATCATTTTTAGCTGTAAGTTTAATTTATCTTTTTTGGGTCATCACATTTGATTTTCCAGGTTTTAATGTTCTCAACTGAGGTTTCTTAATTCAATTCAAGTCACTTCAAACATCATTAGCGTTTCTTACTAAATATCGTATACATGAATGAGCATCTCTATTTTAAGTCTAGCATGATATCTAGTTGAACGAGGGTTATTTTTCTATATATATACACAACGCTAGTACTATAGGTTACTGATAGGAATGCTTGGGTAGAATTAGGATTAGGTTTTACACAAATTCAGAATTCTTGAAAGATTTCATGAACTTTTTAAAATCACAAGCCGAACACACTTACCAAGCATCCATCCATTTTCGTGTGAAATTATATGGCTGACATATATTATCTCAAATTGCTGTTTCAGTCAATTGATGTCATGGACTACTCACTATTAGTTGGCTTAGATGAGGAAAAGCAAGAGCTGGTTGTGGGGATTATTGATTTTATGAGGCAATATACTTGGGATAAACATCTTGAAACTTGGGTGAAGAACTCTGGCATTCTAGGTGGGCCCAAGAACGCTGCTCCTACTGTGATCTCACCTCATCAATACAAGAAACGTTTCAGAAAAGCTATGACTACATATTTTCTTATGGTTCCCGATCAATGGCCTTCCTCAACAGTCAGCCCTAGTGAGTCCCACCCCGATCTCTGTGAGGAAAGCTCAGAACCTGAGCATTCATGGGATGGGTAAGTTCGCAACTATTTTTGATATTGGTGAATACAATTGGTGCACTAACTTTTCTGCATTTCTGAATTATTTTCAGTCTTTGGACAACTTTTTTGATCAATGATTTGAACCACTAGTTCTTTTAAAATGGCAAAAAGATTTTCTCAATGTTGTTATTTTTAGTGCTTTTGGCCCGACTAAAAGCACTTTTTGTTATAAGCATTTTCACTCAAAATTATCGTGTTTGGGAGTAAATTAAGAAGTACTTAGAACAAAGTTAGCAAGTAGTGAGAAGTACTTATGGTGTTTATACATACATGCATGTGTATTTGTCACTTATTTTACCATGTTATTTGGATGAATGATCAAATTCTTGTTACCAAAATTTAATTACTAGATGACAGTAAGTTTCAATTATCATTTTAGTAGCCTACTTTAACATTTTGTTTGTTTGTCTGTCTGTCTGTCTTCAGCAAACCTTATAGGTATCAGAGTGATTGATGAGAAGGTAAAACAGGGTGTCATTTTGTGTAGAATTACTCGCTTGGGGTAAACATGTTGCGTAGAACATATAGCCCCAATGAGCCTAGACATGGAACTAAGTACCCATCTTTGACATCAAATAGCAACTTCAGATGGAATTTTGAGCCCATGCTTCGGCCTCGACTAAACAGCGAGGGTAGTTTTCACTTTATGGACACGCTTCTCCCTCGTCGAGTTCCCTCTCCCCTTCTGTAAACCCGAAACTGCAGTAGAAGGCGAAAATGGCTTTACTTGGAGAGGAAGGATATCTCTTATTATAACACGACAAACTTTGTCGTAGAAGCATGAACCATGGCTTAGCTTGAGGTCTTGCAAAGATTACGACGAATCGTGCAACCGTTTGAGTCGATCACATGGTATGGTATATCAGAAGGCATTGCTCTTGTGAATAGTAGTAAGAAAAAGCATAGTAAATTATTCTTTGTTCTTTCTTTTTCTTTGCCCTCGAGAAGAAGATGAGTGTCTTTACGTTACCTCATCTTCTATCTTTTGGAGACTCATTGATAACTTTGGTAGATGGCATTTGTTAAGCTAAAACTTCTCTCCCTTTCGAGAAATACGACATTTTGTAGAGGGCGGTAGCATTGTCGATTATACAGAGAGCATATCTACATATAATGTAAATGACTTTCGATGATTCATTTTAACCAAGACTAATAAGCTAATAAGATTGTTTCTGATTCCTTATCATTTGAGGCATTTATTGATATAATTATCATAGTCAAAGAAATGAAAATTTATATGTTTGTAGAAGGGGTATTCTTTTGGGTGATTGTCGTGCTTATGTTCTTATATATATATATATATCTCATCTCGATTTTTTTTTCTTTTTGTTTTTTATCGGTATATATATTTTTTCCATCTTAGACATCTCATTCAACCTCAAGACCGTTATTACAATTTTTTTTTAATAGAATTGATCATTAGTTTAAATGAATGAATGGTTAACTTTTGAACAAAATTTGTATATTTGTAATTTCTCAATATAACTCCTATTTTGGAGTATGATGATGCTTATGACTATTTCATTTTAAAAAAGAATTAAAATAGATTATTTTTTAGAAATAAAATTAAGGCATAAAAAGTTATTTTATAAAAAAAAAAATTAGAACTTAAATCCGGTAAGAAAGCATAATCAAAAGAAGATAGAAAGATTTTATTTTCACGTAAGTATATGCGATGGGTCACAATAAAATAAAATATAAACTAACTAAATCTTGAGAATAAAATAAAATATACTGCTATTTAAATTTAAATCTTGAGGTAAAATAAAATATACTGCTATTTAAATTTAACTAATATATTTTTCAAATATTAAATGATTACTAATATAATATATTCCATAACTAATTCAAATTCGAAATAAGTTGCACTAAATTCTGACAAAATGAATCATATGTTGCACACATCGAACATGTTGAAAGCCAAGATTGGAAGCATAACAGAGACTTATGTCTAGACCATGTTACGATGTTTTAAAAAGGATAGGTTTCATGATATATGTGTGTATTTGCATTACATGACACTAATAATGAGCTACTTACTACGTCTTATAATATTCAAACCAATACTCAAGCCATGCTACTCTTATATTTCAGATAAAGGTAAAGTGTTCATGTACGATTGGACTATGCTACAATGATTATGGAAATTAAGTTAGTGTAGTAGATGCATTGTTTTTCTTTGACGACCATGCTAGAATGACATGCTAGAACTATTTGCTACATAATATTTCTTAAGTTTTATTTGTGTAATATTGTGTTCATCCAATCAAATTTGTAATAGCAATGAGTATGAGCGGATTCTCGTACTTGAAAGAGGAGGTGTCTACCCTTTTTTTTAAAGACAGTTACTATAACAGTATGAAAAAAAAAAAATCAAATTCAAACCTCGTCGAAAATCGCAAGATTTAAGGTTTAGAGTTTAGGACTCGACATTATTTTCTTAAATTCCACCCCATGCATCCCTCTCAACACACTCTTCATTTGAATTGCCCATTCATAAAATTAGGGTATTTTCTTGTTGGGTTAGTGCATATATAGCAATTTTGATCCAAAATAACTACTAAAATTAGCTCAAAGAAAAAGTTTAAAAACTCTATCAACATATGGTATGTTTAGCATTACTTGTTTCACTTGAATTCACCTACTCCACACCTAAGCGTTTGATTTGGAGAAATCTTAAGTTGGACGGTCTCTCGAGTGTCAGATCCAACTTTTGAGTCTTGGGCCCTAGGTGTTACATGGTTAACGACANTTTCATCTTTTTTTCATTCTTCTTTTTATCTTGTTTTTAATTTGTTTTAACAGTATGTGGGTAGGAGATTCAAACCACTGACCTTTTGGTCGATTGTACACGTTTTATCCTTTAGTATCATAGCTTTCTTTTGGGCTGATTCTTTACCAATAAACTCGTATTAGAGATAATTTTACAAATGAAAATGAACCTCCATCTTTTATCTTAGTTGTACCATAAATTATATACTTATTTTAGAAAAAAAGTAGCATTTGATTTAGTAGGGGTGGTTGAAGAAAGTGTCCTTGCTGAAACATTAATCAATAGAGTAGTGCAATATAGAGTAGTGGAGTTTTGGGCATTCTAATTTTGTAATGTTTTCAATTTTTTCTTTATTTAATTCCACTTAATAACTCTTTTAAAGATTATAAATTGATAAAATTCAATAACATTTTTTTAAAGAAATTAAAATGGTAAAATAAAAGCTTCCTCGTAGATCTATAAATAGAGGGTTGGATGAATGCAAATTTAGATATCAAAGTCATAAGAGTGAGTATCAACATCAAGTATGAAGTTGGGCGCTGTGGTTTGTTCTTCAGCCATCTTTCTGTTCATTCTGCATGCAACAATCTGTGCTTGGGGTTATGATCCAAGTCCTCTTCAAGACTTTTGTGTAGCCATTCATGATCCTAATCACTACAACTCTGCTGGTAATCTCTTAATTTTCACCATTTTCTTTTCTCGTTCTCGTATATATCTTTTTGTAGAGATGTCGAAAGGGTGGTAAAGAAACCGGGAAGCCTTCTCCGCTTTCTATGAAATTCTCTATTTATTTTTGTAGAGATTAGGACGTGAATTCCTCGGAGAATTCGAAGGAATTGGGTTCTCTCGAGGACTTTTTATTTTTCTACTCGAGTTAGATACATGAAATAAAGATTTAGTTGAGTCTATCCAATTTTGTAGATGAAGAATAAATGCTTCTTTGATTTTTTTAGTCTTTGATCGTGTAATAAGTTCAATTAAAACATTTTGAACACCATGGTCTTTATCATGTTCCTTCGTTCATGTCTCGTTTAAATAGGTTGACAGCGATACGTAACATGGTAAAGCGGACAATATCTACTAGTGGTTGCCTTGGGCTATTACAAATGATATTAGAGTTAGACACATGCGGTATGCTAGTAAAGACGCTGGATTTTCAAGGGGAGTGGTTTGTGAGATCCCACGTCGGTTAGAGAGGGGAATGAAACTACTCCCTAACAGACGCGTTATAAAATCGTGAGGCTAACGAGGCCTCCAAAGGGGGTGGACTACGAGGTCCCACGTTGGTTGGAGAGGGGAACCAAGCATCCCTTGTAAGGGTGTGGAAACCTCTCTTAATAGACGTGTTATAAAACTGTGAGGTTGACAACGATACGTAACTGGCAAAAATAGACAACATCTACTAGTTACACTTATGAAAAGTTGTTTTCGATGAAAATGCTATCAAATCTAACATATTTTAAACTTGTTTTTGGTTGAGTATAGTATTTGTGAACGGGAAGTTCTGCAAGGACCCGAAGCTAGTGAAAGCCGAAGACTTCTTATTCCAAGGACTCAACATTCCCGGAAACACAAATAATAAACAAGGCTCAAACGTGACTCTAATAAACGTCGACCGAATCCCTGGACTAAACACCCTCGGCATCTCTTTAGCTCGTATCGACTACGCTCCATACGGGTTAAACCCACCTCACACGCACCCACGAGGCACCGAAATTCTCGTGGTCGTGGAAGGCAGCCTCCTAGTCGGGTTCGTGACGTCGAATCCAGACAACAAACTCTTCACCAAAGTGCTATACGAAGGAGATGTGTTTGTGTTCCCCATTGGCCTCATTCACTTCCAATTCAACGTAGGACATGGCCCAGCCCTTGCCTTCGCTGGCCTCAGCAGCCAAAACCCAGGCACCATCACCATTGCCAACGCTGTGTTTGGGTCTAAGCCGCCCATCTCGCTTGATGTTCTCACCAAGGCCTTCCAAGTTGACGAGAAGGTCATTGAGGCCCTCCAGATGCAGTTTGAGTAGGGGATATGTTCCTATTTTGAACCAAATAAAATGGCCATTGAAATAAAAGTTGGTGTATAATGGATATATATGTATCTTATGTATTGAACGATGATATCTATTCCTTTGCTCGGAGTATTAATTAGATTACGTAACTGTTAAGAATGAGAAATAGAAATAGAATTGGGATCGAAAGTATGATCTTCATTCATGTTTAACACGTTTAAATAGGATACAAACTATCAACTAATACCTAAAAATAGAAAAAATATATATCTAACTAAATCTGGTAAATAAATAAAATATACGGTTAATCAAATCTATACTAACAACTCCCTAAATATGTGAGATATATTCTAACTAATTATCACCGCAAAATATCCTCTTAATAC
>NW_019646435.1:71635-95435 GCF_002806865.2 Cucurbita pepo subsp. pepo
AAGTATGATCTTCATTCATGTTTAACACGTTTAAATAGGATACAAACTATCAACTAATACCTAAAAATAGAAAAAATATATATCTAACTAAATCTGGTAAATAAATAAAATATACGGTTAATCAAATCTATACTAACAACTCCCTAAATATGTGAGATATATTCTAACTAATTATCACCGCAAAATATCCTCTTAATAGTAACTCATTGGCTATGACTTCCTTTGTCGTTTCGTTTTGATACTATGTGGGTATGAATTTGTATCTTAGATAATGAAGTTTGAGTTACTTTGATCAATGATGTTCTATAGTCAATTCATACGGAGGTTGACTTAGGGTTCTCAATTTATAAAAAGATTGAACCATGCACTGGGTTGTGGGTGTGCGAGATGTGTCACAATCACACTCTTAAGATAGCGGGATAGCGGTTGTGTGACACTTGTTGTAACCCAGTGAACAAGTCAGTTGTGAGAAATTTAGACTTCAAGGACAACGTTGGCGTATACTCGAGCCTCGAGCACGTGAGTGAGAATATACGTTGAAAACAATTTGAAAGCTAAAAGTGATTAGGCAACAACGACTTTGATAACATATAAGTCGGGTAGGAAGGAGAGAGAGACAACTAGTCATATTCCCTGTAGTACATTTTGAGGCATTTAGCCATGAGGTGAGGCATGATTTTGGTGAATGGTCATACACCTCCATATTGACACAACATGAAATAGTAAAGATGTATCTAAGATGAAAGCGGGTAAAAGAGGTTTGGAACGGGTATGCTGCTATGGACAACACGTCCTGGACAAACATGACCGGGACATCCGACATGCAATCATAGATAACACTCCTTGGACAAGCATGACTATGACAAGGTGCACACCCATACGTGCATGGCTCAACGGGAGGTAGACTTTTGGACCTTTTGGTCCAATAACCTCTTTATCTACGTCCAATCTCGCCCCGAGTCATGTATACTTCTAGTTTAGACTTCATTAGTCTTTTACCCTTTTGAGTTTGTTCGTATTATCCAAATTTCCGAGCGAAAATTACTTCTACATTATCTAAAATTTAAAAATTAATTGATTTTTTCTTTTTGGCTAGATTGACCAATCAAGAGTCGATGACCGAAAGACCAATAGAAAACTAAAAACGTAACAACTAACGTCACCTAATGTTTAACTTTTCCAATAGATTAAAAAATCTAAAATTTTATTGTATTAATTTTGTAAAAATCAATACACGTAGCCCACCGGCTTCCGCCTTGGTTTGTCTTCGAACTACTTATAGATGTATCGTTTTGATACCATTTGTTATGACCCATATACAGGACTCGGGATCAAGATTTGAAATATGGACTCGACACCTAATGATCCCAATATTCCCGGCATCCCCTGCGACATGGTCATGTATCTACATTTCTCGTTTCTTAAGAGTGAAGACTATCCCTACAGACCAACATGAGTCTTTCCAACATGTTTTGTCCTCACTGACATGCAAAGCACGCTTAACAATGAAGTTCCTATGATTGAGTCACCGAAAAGAAACGTGTACCTTGTTGATATAGGTACTAACTTTCAATTCTTTTATACTCATCCTATCTTTATGATCGTTCTCAATCAGATATAGTCTTGACTCATTCATATACCTCTCATTTACTCCGAAGTCACCTATCTCATCTACCGATAGTATTTAAAGTCAAATTATCCAAATATAAACAATTGCAATGATAAAATAACAACAAAAACTACAATATTTTTTACCTCAAACAAAACTTTTATAACATTATTTAAGAAAAAGAATTCAAACACTAAAATTAATATTTTGAAACNAAAAAAAAAAAAAAAAAAAAAAAAAAAAAAAAATTAAGAAACAAAGAACATATAGAACCATCCTAAACATTAATTGGGTGAAAGAAATCATTGAATGGCATGATATTGATAATTTCAATGCCATTATTAATAATGGCCAGCTTTTAAGTTAAAAGACAATATTAGGAATATGCCTATTAATACTCATTTTAATTCCTCGATATTAACTATACACTTCTCTATGCTATAAATAAACTCTTCCCATCCTCATTTCTTGAAAAAAAAATGAAAAATAGTAATAATAATAAAGTTTCTTAGGTTATATTTGAAGCATGAGAGTTGGGTTCTTTCGTTCTTTAAAGGTTGGTTTATTCGTTACGATCGTAGTTCTTCGAGTTTCTCCGCTTAATTCAGTTTTGCAATACTCGCCCGATGATCCGTTGAGTAAGAATCTCTTTCTTCTTCTTTTATATCTTTGTATTTTCCTTTTTGTTTTAATTTTGTAGATTTTTTATTATGTAGTGTACGAGTTCTAATGAGGATTACCTTAATGCCCTAAACGAGTTGAATTATCGAGTTGATATGCCTGTTTCATGCTATTTTTAATGATGGATTAACGGTAATATGAAGTAGGCTTGTTTCGTCATAGGTTGTGGCGTTTGCATTTGATAAGGGCTGAAATTTCATTGTGCGTTTGAGCAAACATCATAGTTTCATCGTACGTTATGGTGTATGCTTTGAGTAATGGCTAAAATTTCATCGTATGTTTGAGTAAACAACGTTATGAAGGCTGCATTGAATAATGACTAAAATTTCATCGTACTTTTGAGCAAACATCATGATTTCATCGTACGTTATCGTGTTTGCATTGAATAATGACTAAAATTTCATTGTATGTTTGAGCAAACATCATAATTTCATCGTATGTTATGACGTTTGCATTGAATAATGGCTAAAATTTCATCGTACGTTCGAGCAAACATCATGTTTTCACTGTATGTTATGGCGTTTGCATTGAATAAACATCGTGGTTTCATCGTACGTTATGATGTCTGTATTGAATGTTTGAGCAAACATCATGGTTTCATCGTACGTTATTGTGTCTGCATTGAATAATGACTAAAATTTTATTGTACGTTTGAGCAAACATCAAAATTTCATCATACGTTATGATGCTTTTATTGAATAATGACTAAAATTTCATCGTACGTTCGGGAAAACATCATGGTTTCATCGTATGTTATGACGTTTGCATTGAATAATGGCTGAAATTTTATCTTAGGTTTGATCAAACATCATGGTTTCATCGTACGTTACGATGTCTGTATTAAATGTTTGAGCAAACATCACGGTTTCATCGTACGTTATGACGTTTCCTTAGGCAATTGCATCTTGGACTTCAACACATTCCCCTACGAGCCAACAGGCGTATGTACAAGCGAGGACGACGACAGGCTATATCTCTGGGACGCGATCTACACAACCCGGTGTTGCCGCAACGCCCTGACCGCAGCGGCCAAGGCCTTAGCTCTCAACATCAATGCCACAGCAACACCAACAACCCTGTTCCTCCCACAGCCGCAGTGGGCCAACTGCACAGGCCCCTTCTCACGCCAGCCCTCCGTCTCCCTCCAAGGCTGCGGCCTACAGAATATGTTCGCCGGCGGCAGCCACTTCTCCACGCTCCTCTACCTGCCAACGCTCCTCCAGAGCAAGGTATACGAGGCGGCCGTACGGAACTGCTCAGGGTTTGACGGCGGAGGGTTCGATGGGGTGTGTAGTGGGTGTGTGACGGCTGTGGCGGCGGTGCGTGGGGCGGTGATGGATGAGTTTGGGATTCGGAGAGAGGATAAGAATGAGAATGCTGCTATTGGGTTTTCCGCCGTTGTGGCGGTTGCCGCCGGGAGGATTGGGAATTCGACTGATTTTGATGCCATTTTTCAATGCTTGTCTGCTTCCGACACATTGAGTAAGTTATTAATTATGTTTTTTTCTTAAATTTTGTTAAATTTTTTAAAATTTTAAAAAATATTCTAACCCGACTACTACCAGAAATTGTCTGTTTTTGGCTTGTTAGGTATTTACAGTTTTTACATACTTGTACAGAATGTTTTGTTTTCTTCTGCAACGGAGATCTCATAATCCACTCAATTAGGGGCCAGTGTCCTCCCTGCCACACCCTTCTGTCTGTCTCTAATACAATTTCTAATAAGTTTTGAATGGAATCTATTAGTACTTTGTTTAAAAAATAACTCATTAAAAACTTTTAAAAATACCCTTTCTATTAGTACAATATCTAAAAACTACCCATAAAATTTTAAAATTATTACGAGTACCCGTAACTTTTATTAAAAAAATTAAAGTTATTATTTTAACCACGAACGATTTAACGGTATTAATGTTACTCTTGAAAATTACTAGATATTTTTAAACTTTTTAAAAATTAGAAGGATATTAATGAAATTTTTAAAAGTATTTTTAAAAATATTTGAAATCCATAATTAAAAAAAGTACTTTTGAACAAATTTTTAGTGATTTTTTTTTTTTAATTTTACTCCAAATTTAAAAATAATTTTAGTTTAAAATTAAAATAATACATATAACGTTACCTTTTTAAATTTTGATATTTACAAGAATGCTTTAAAATAATTTTATACGTTCAAAGCTTCTAATCTTGTTTCTTATGTTTTGGGTTGTATCAGTTTCTGGCTACTTCAAAATCAAAGGTAAGATTTCGATATTATTCTCGGATTCATATTAAATTAAGACATAACATATTTCATTGTTTTAATCTATCGAATAATTTGTACGATTCCATATCGACAGATTCGGTAGCGAAGGCCTTAGTATCTGCCATAGTAGGTGTGCTAGTTCTACTACTCATCGTCCTTCTAGTAAAGCATGCAACCAAGAAGAATAAGAAAACCAAGCCATGCGCCTCGAATGACACATCGATATGGTCGGGACTATACCGGTTTACAAAGGATGAGATCAATAAGGCACTCGACTTCGGGAATGAGAGGACGAGTCTAGGCCGAGGCAGTGCCGGGCAAGTGTACAAGGGTATGCTACCGAGCGGACAGCTAGTAGCGATCAAGAAGATATTTCAAAGCAACACTTCAGATTCATTCATTAGAGAAGTTGATGGGCTGTCTAGGGTTAGGCATCCCAATTTGGTGTGCCTCTTGGGATGTTGCATTGANATTGGATAAAGGAACGAGTGCCAGCGAGGACGCTGGGCCCCGAAGGGGGGTGGATTGTGATGTCCCACATTGGTTGGGGAGGAGAACAAATCACCTTTTATAAGGGTGTGGAAACCTTCCCCTAGCAGACGCGTTTTTAAAGCCTTGAGGGGAAACCCGAAAGGGAAAGCCCAAAGAGGACAATATCTGCTAGCGATGGGCTTGGGTCGTTACAAATGGTATCAGAGCCAGACATCGGACGATGTGCCAGCCTTCTCGCTGTTCTCCGAAGGAGGTAGACACGAGGCGGTGTACCAGTAAGGACGCTGGGCCCCAAAGAGGGGTGGATTTGGGGGTGGTCCCACATCGATTGAAGGAAGGAAAGAGTGCCAACGAGGACGCTGGGCTCCGAAGGGGGTGGATTTGGGGGCGGTCCCACATCGATTGGGGAGGAGAACAAATCGCCATTTATAAGGGTGTGGAAACCTTCTCCTAGCAGACGCGTTTTAAAGCCTTGAGGGGAAACCGGAAAGGAAAAGCCCAAAGAGGACAATATCTGCTAGCGGTGGGCCTGGGTTGTTACAAAAAATGTGGAAACCTCTCCCGAGTAGACGTGTTTTACAACCATAAGGCTGACGGCGATATGTAACGAACGAAATCGGACAATATCTGCTAGCGGTGGGCTTGGGCTAGTACAAATGGTATTGGAGCTAGGTTACCTGGAGGTGTGCCAGCGAGGACACTGACCCCCAAGGAGGTGGATTGTGAGATCCCACATCAGTTGGAGAGAGGAATGAAACATTTCTTAAAGGTGTGGAAACCTCTCCCTAGTAGACGAGTTTTAAAACCGTGAAACTGACGACGATATGTAACAGACTAAAACAGACAATATCTTCTAGCAGTGGGCTTGAGCTGTTACAAATGGTATTAGAGCCACGTTAGGTGTGCCAGCGAGGACACTAGCCCCCAAAGGAGTGGATTGGGAAATCCCCATTAGTTGGAGAGGGGAACGAAACATGTCTTAAGAGTGTGGAAACCTCTCCCTAATAGATGGGTTTTAAAACCGTAAGGATGACGACGATAGGTAACAAACCAAAACAGACAATATCTGCTAGTAGTAGGTTTTGGCTATTACACGTCATTTATGTTTTTTAAGGAATATGATTTAGAAGGGTAAATGTGTAAAATCATTAAACCCTAGAGACCTACAACCAAACCCTAAACCCTAACTAGTGAATTTCGAGATATTACGTTGATGTGAAATTACGAAACAGTCCATGTCGAGTTTATATTTTCAAAATGTGACGATATTTTTCAGGAAAAGATACATTACTATCATGGGAAACAAGAGTAAAGATTTTAAGACAGTGTGCCCTTGCACTTAGGTATCTTCATCAACGTGCAGATGGCTGCATTGTCCATAGAGACATTAAGGTACAATCTTAATTTCATTAGTTTCTTTATTTTTCAAATCATAAAAGACCACTCCACGTGCGTTAACCAACGTAACGTGATTATCAAACGAACCCAAAATGATTATCAAACACGTGTATTTATTAACGATATGTACGACTTTTTCAGCTCACGAACATACTTTTGACTGAGAAATTAGACGGGAAATTGTCGGATTTTGGGTTGGCAAGGATGTTGGGAATGGATGAGACCAAAGTGTTCACAGATGTTAGAGGAACCATAGGGTATATGGACCCTGAATACATGAGCAATGCCAAGCTCACTTGTGCAAGTGATATCTATAGTTTTGGCATTGTTGCTCTTCAGCTTCTATCAGGTCAAAAGGTCATTGATTTGGATCTTGATGCAAGAGATCAATTAACAAGAAAGGTATGCACCTCGTTTCTTAAGTTTATCGTACGTATTGTGATCAGGGTCGTTAAAATTTTTAGGGTTTTTCTTTCTAAATACGATCGAACGGTATACTAAATAGATTAGATGGTAAAGCCACGTGCAAAGACCTAGTCGGGGTTTGGCAAAGTCTGATAGAACGGTAAACCCTAAAAATGACTCGAGTCAAGCTAGCTCGATTGGTTAGAACTTTTTCATGATGGGTTTGTTTGATTTGGATAAACGCTCACGTATCTCAATTTCCAACATGATTATACAAAAATTTATTTTACTAGATTACTTACGAACGAAAATGACCATTTCTGTGATCACTTCCGAGAATATCCTAACTTGTACGGAGATTTCATTACAGGCTAAGGATGTAAATCTGGGGCTACGACCATTGAGTGATTTTGAAGATCCAAGACTAAAAGAAGACGTAAACAAAGCAGACTTTGAATCCATTTTACAAGTTGCTGTTCTTTGTGTAGCAAAATCAAGCAAGGGTCGACCCACCATTGACATTGTCTTTGAGGAAATGGACAAAGTCTGGCACAATACACAGGCCAACAAGGTAAGTAGATCTTAAGCTCGTCGAGAATATTTACTTAAATCAGTTGAACAAAGAAATGAACGGTGTACTAAACCTTCACAAGCATAATAATTATTTCGAGTAATGTTCCAAAATTTTAAAATATGTTTTTGGTTGGTTTCTCCATTTCCTCGATTATTATCAAATTTTCACTTTCTCGGTTATTATACTAACAAACAATCAAATGAGACGGTACTATTTGAACCATCACTGATTGTCGTGATATTACCCTTGGAGGGCAGGTGGCAAAGCAACAGATGACCTCACCTGCAACTTCATTGTCTAAGCCATGGGAGGCGGTTCCAGTTTGAAATATGGATATCATCAAATGTTGCTTATAGAAAGGAGAGCGTGATCTTTCACAGATTGTTCATTTTGGTGGTCACCGATAATAGAGATTTTGAGATTAAAAAGAGCTTAAAGAGAACCATGTATATTATTCGTACGTATGCATATAATACCCATACCCCTAACTAGTTATGTACTTAGTGATATCTATGTACAAAGAAGAAAGAACTTGAGATATGTACGTATTATATCTCCTTGAAGAAATATCCCCTCTTTATACGAGATTTTTCAATTTTGTTTCTATTGCATTACGTATTTCAATCCCGAGAAAAGGACTCGATATGGGTTATGTGAATCTGTATTCTCAAATACTAAAATTTTTAAATCAATTCAATTTCAATCTCGAGGGAAGGATTAGATTAGAATTATCTTGATGATCAAGGAACGATAGGTATGTAAAGAACTAGTTTTTCTATTCAAAGTTGAATACATACCTATCGTTCATACTAATCATAATGGAGAAGTATCCCGATACATATGACACACAAAAATGCACGAGGTCTCCATAACTTATAATCATCTTTTATACTTAACACAACTTACACACAAAAATGCACGAGGTCTCCATAACCTGACATATCATAATCATGACAAATGTGGGGACCACAAGGCGCGTCATTATATATCATACAATTCATCCAACCAAGTCAACAGTTAGCTACTAAAATGGTTGGTCTAGACCATAGGTGGGTCCACGACATCAAGACAAGACAAAATAAATGATTTAGGACATCTGACTAAATATACATTTGTCTTAAAAAACAAATTTAACTAACTCTACAGTAGTCATATTAACTTCAAACGCTTTTAATAACGTCAAAAACAGTTCCCAAACATGTTGGAGATTGACATTTTTAAGGTTGAGTAATTTCGTGGCAAAAACCTGATCCAAATAAAAAATAAAAAATAAAAAATGACCACGAAATTAAGAACTTAATAGAAAAGGGGAAAGCCACAAAGGCATCGAACCAGGACATTTGGCAAGTTGGTTAACTGTCATCTTCGCTGGCGGGTTTGATCGTCCTTGTTGACAGTCACATCTCCAAAATCTCCATGGCCCAATGTTCTTCCGTTCTCTTTTGTTTGTCTTCTAATTGATACTCGACTGACCTACTCCATTTACCGATCTTTGTACTTTTCTCACTTTTCCAATTATTCCGATCATTTCTTCTTTGAAAGTTTTAATCTCATTTTCTTCCCGATCAATCCCCTGCCAAATTCCATGGAGCACTTGGAAACCGCCCCACAATCTCCCCCGATCAATCCCCTACCAAATTCCATGCACCGCTTGGAAATCACCCCACAATCTCCCCATTCTTCTTCCAGTCGTTCCAGTGATGCCTCTTTATCCACGGACTCGGACGGCGATGGCGATGGCGATGGCGACGGCCACTGTGATCTCATTTTCTCTTCTTCGGGTTCGTATCTCGTCTTTTTCTCTCTTTCAAAGCTTGAAGTATTTTTGTTGTTCTATGGAAATTGAGACTTCTTGTCTTTTATCCCCATTGTCATAGAATGAATTATGGAATCGATGAAACTCTAGTACGTTGTGGTAGTATTTCTGGATTTTGGATGCTTTAATACGCATTGTTACTCAAGTAAAGATTTGTGTTCATGCCAGAATCGTCCCAACATCTTCTGATCGAGAATTCCTTGGAATTTAGGTTGTAAAATTTTTGAACTTGTGTTTTGAGGGATTCATTAAATACTCAAGGGGTTTGAAAGTTGTTTCAGTCATCACTGTGGACAATATTTGGTGATAAAATCTCATGGGTGTTTACAATATTTACTTAATACTATTTAGATCTTTGAACCTCTTATGTTTCTCCTTGCCGTAATTGAAATCTCCCATCAATTTACAATAATGATTATAAGCGACTTTTTATGTGGGAAGGTGTTGACGATGGTGGGATCTCATTTAATCAAGTGGGAGGTTGTACATCTCATCTCCATAATTTAGACTAGAATTTGGAATTTGGATTCGACACTTAATGATCTTGATATTCCCGTGTGAGATGACCACATTATCTACTTGTTTTGAAGTAATTCTAAGAGTGAAAACTATCCCCACATACTAACACATGTCCTTTTAGTATAGTTTATCCTAACTCACTTGTTTATTAGGAAAATTTTCTGGAAATCACCCAACATAGGATTGCTCCAAACTAAGCACATTTAGCTTTGGAGGTTCTTTGATTGAGGCAACGAAAAAAGAAGGTGAACATTGTTGGTATAGGTAGTAACTATAAATTCTTTGAGGTCTTTCTCAGAATCACTTTCATTTAGATGTGGTCTTGGTTCATTCATGTACTCTTTCTTTACTCAAACATCACATACCCACCAACTTCCGTCTTGGTTCATCCCTAAACCACATTATATAGAGAGAGATTCCACTCTGATACCATTTGTAATGCTTCATACCCATGATTTGGAATAGAATTTAAATTCGGATTGACACCTAATGGCCTTAGTATTCCCTTACATCCCTTGTGAGTGAGCATGTTACCTATTTGTCTTGAATTACTTCTAAGAGTGAGGACTATCCCTACAGACCAACAGTAGTCCTTTTAGCATGCTTTTTTGGAATTAGCAGAAGGTCACCTAACATAAGATTGCTCCAAGCTAAGCACACTTAACTTTAGAATTCTTAGGATTGAGCTACCAAAAAGGAATGTCTACCTTATTGATACATGTAGTAACTATTAATTGTTTTAAACATTTCTTAACCATCATATCCTCAGGATCACTCTCATTCGAATATGGTCTCTGTTCATTCATGTACTTCTCGTTTATTCGAGCGTCACATAAGTGATGTCAAGGATGTTGGATCTTGCGGGTTTGGGCAAAGGTAAATTGAGATTGTGCAAGGCATTGTTGGCTTGATTGTCACCTTTCCCCTTGGAGGTTAGTGTTTTGTGGCATGGGTTATTATGAGCAAATATGGTTCTCAATTTTTTGGATCTAAAGACATACACAAATCATTGGAAAGCTACCACTTTTGGTTTTCCTTTTTTTATCCAAGTTTGTGAAGTGCTATGGGCGTGGGGGATGACTCAAATACTTACTTTAAGAGTCTTTTTAATACTATGTTCCCTTGCTTGTAACACCGGGAATTTTAAGAAAATAAATAAAAGATTTTTTTTTTTCAAAAAAAAAAAAGAAAAGAAAAAAAGAAGAATGGAAAGAAGGAAAAATGACACGCATGCAAGTTGGAGAAGATGACCGTACAGTCAACGATTAACTTATCAACCTTCGCTTTAACGAATTTGTAGCTAGCCTTTTCATCAGTTTTACTGTTTTGACTTAATTTAGGGCATATTGAGAAATTTTGGAGAAATTTGGAATACCCTTGAAGACCCAAGACAAGTTCAGGAAGTCTACAATCAAGTAAGTAACCATATGGAGCAAGTTTCTAAGAAATACTTGTAGAGTCGATTAAGATTGAGGACGATGATTGAGTATTATGTTTAGGAGCCTAGTTTAACCTAATCTCATGATAACTTTGCTGAGATAATGTGAATAGTTTACAACTTAGTCCTATTTATAGTTATATTGCTTCCTCCCGCATGATTTGTGAACTCTGATTGACTATTAGGCTTTTATGTTTTCTAGAATGCTGAGGTTGGATTATTATCATGTCATGAGCATGACGAGCATGTTGCATGCTTTTATACATTATTATGCATGATTTAGGGTTTGGATAGCCCTTTATTGCCCAGTCATGAGTTGGACTAATTGATATGTGCCATAGAGCGTTAATTATGGTTACCATAGACTATGAGTTACCGTTTCACGTATTTTGGTCCTAGTTCCTTGTCATGAGTTCCATAGCCTCCTTGGGTTGACCACGTACCTTGTAGGGATGGATAGGGCGCAACCTTTATCCGTGAATTAACCAACAGTGGTTATAGTCTACTTGTTACACATGGCTTAGTTATCACCCATATAGGATATCAGTAGCCATAGAGAGTATACTACTGTAGTTCATATCGGTGGTGCTTAGTGGGGAGAGCCATGGCCGTTTTACTAATCCAGCCTGAATGGCGTATTAATAGGTAGTTTTACTGTTCTTGCCTGAAAAGGCAAAGTAACAGATAGTTACTGTTCCTAAGATAGGTAGTTTTACTGTTCTAACCTGATCAGGGTACATGAGTAGGTAGTTTACTGTCTCAGCCTGGAAAGGGCATAGTGACAGGTAATTTTACTGTTCTAACTCGATGAGGGTATATGAGTAGGTAGTTATTGTTCAAGCCTGGAATATGTGTGGTGACAGGTAGTTTACTGATCTTAGGAACAAGTAAATGTTGCCCAACGCCATTAGGGAGAATCCATTGATTAGAGCTCAGTAGGTAGATATGTATGGAGTACGGTCACCGTTTAGAGCAAAAAGAGCTCCTCCAGACTTATGAGTATTACCCTAGGGTCCTTCCATGAGCCATAGCGACTCGAGGCACACTTTGAGCAAGAGTGACGAATGACCTGGACATACTTGAAACCTAGAGCCAAGAGAAAATTGAAAACCTCTGGGTTGTGAGAGGGATTGAGTACTCCTTAAAGGAGGTATATTGAGGGGATAAGTACAGTGACCTACCAAGTTTGGTATAGCCGTTTAGCCCAGTTTGGGCGATCATTAAAAAGAGTTATGAGCACATAGTTTAAGTTTCCGTGTATAGGACTAAGTTCGACTAGAGTCTACTAGTAGGTTTCTTACTAAGTATTTTATAGTCATTGCATGTTATTCTATTTTTTTCAGATGGAGTGTAGACCACTATTGATGGCGGGAGCATGCGGAGCCGTGTAGCTACAAGGGGTGCCCTTTAGATCGAGTAGTCTTCCTTCTTGTCATTTTATTATTATTTTAAATGCTACGTCTCGAAATTTACGTATTTTTTGTAAACCGTTTTCAATTGACTCTGCGGATATTACCCTTAAGCTACTTTTATGCGGAGCCGTGATTCGAGGTATCGAAAATAGGTTGTTACACTTGTACTCTTTATCGTTAATGAGACTATGTACTTGGTTTATGTAATATCTTCTTTGGGTATTTTTAGCTCATTTTTTCTTCGATTCTGTTACCCTTTTTGGATTGGGAGAGGACATTTGCTATGACTCTTTTGTCATTGTCAGGGGGTAAGAAGAGATATTTGTTATTTGGCTCCCATGTCTTCATTGAGGTTTTCTTGTAGATCATTTTTCATTCTTCCATACGATCCTTCCCCTAGTCACCCAATTTTTCTTGATGTGGAAGATTAATAAATCCAAAAAGGTTAAGTTCTTTTCTTGTAGGTCTGGCATGGGAGAGTTAGCACATTGGACCACTTGTATTATTTGACCTTTTTGTTTAGCACAAGGGTACATGTGAGGATTTTGATCATGTCCTTTGGAGTTCGCTTGTTCAATTTGAGATTGCTTTTTTGAGTTGTTTTTAAGGGCAAATTTGAGGACTTTGATCATGTCCTTTGGAGTTCGCTTGTTCAATTTGAGATTATTTCTTTTGAGTTTTTTTTTTTTTTTTTTTGGTGTTTCTTTGGCTCAAAATAAAGAGTTTGTTCTGTGATGGAGGAGGTCCTTAAGCATCTTTTGTTTCATTACAGTTTCATGATAAGGGTTCAATCTTGTGAGGAGTTAGGTTTTTATTTATTTATTTACTTTTGCTATTTCGAGGGGCCTTTATATTGAGGCGAAGAATAAGAATTTGCAGTTTTGACTGAAAAAGGAAGAATTTCAGAGATTGAATGGGAACATACCGTAATAATTGCCAGACTTCATTATTGAGGTGCTGAAGAAAGATGTGTTTTGATACTGACAGGGCTCTTATGCTACGTCAAAATGAGAAGCAGTCTTGAGTGAAAGTAGGAATTTCTTATCTTAAATTTGAAAAATGTAAAACACAAACACGTGGCTTCTTCGAAGTCACCCCATGCAATGCGGGTTGGATTAAAGTCAAAGGTCTTCTTCCTATTGATCTATGGAGAAAGAGGAATCTGAAGGGAAAAAGTGTGCGGAATATTATGTCTTTAACTATAAGTAATGAAATGAAATAAATTCAAAGATCAACTTCTGAAAATCGGTGAAGCAAATGATCACTCCAAAAAATTTATATGGAAGTGTCTCCTCATACTTGCTGTCAGAGGGAACTTTTGAAGCATGAGAGACATTATTTTAAAAATCAGACTGCTAATAATGGAAGTGGTTATTGTTGCTTTTTTCGAGATCTTCTTTGGCGGTTTTCTTCTTCAATGTTTTATTTATCTTTTGGCTCTTGTAATATTTGGAGGTCATTACTTTATTTGTTTGGTTTTCGTTATTTGAAGGCCATTACTTTGTTTGTTTGGTTGTTTTGTTTCCTCCATCCCTTAGGAAATTTGTATCCTTGAACATTTTTCTGTCTTTCATCTATCAATGATTTGTTTGTTTCTGGTTAAATGAAGAATTCTGCCACATAACCCATCCCAGAAACATCTTCCTACAATTGCACACTTCTGTAAATTGGTGGATGCACGCATCTATGAAAATAAATGTGGGACTTTGGATTTTTTGTTAAGCTATATGCTCTCCTATATCTGAATATGCTTTCAGGAAATACTGACAGGAGTTCATCTGGAGATAATACTCAAAGTGAATCATCAGTGGGTTGGGAATTGGATTCTTCAAGTCAGCTTACCAAGAGACAGAGTCATGCATTCAATCACTTATTTCCACATATTTTTGATGAAAAAGTTTCTCTCAGGAAGAAGGTATGTTAAATTTCTTTTGAGTTGGCATACTACTTTATGTCTTTTTGACAAATTTACTAAAAGCATATGATTTCATTCAACAGTGATGCAATAACTAGATGGTTATATTAAAAAATCACTTTGAGAAATAAGCTAGATGATATGCCAAATGATTGTGAAAATAGTTTCTGTATGATATATGAAAATCAGGGAGAGAAACATACATTTTTCTGGGGGGTTGTGGTTGCAATGCTGGAACGGTTACTCTGTGTCTCAATTTCCTCCATCCTATCTCTCTGAAGTCTTTGGGTGTAATGACCCACTTTTCGAAAGTCGCACGAAAGTCGTGCGATGGATCCTCACTTATTGATGTGGAATATTTGAAAATATACATAAATTTAAACTTTTAAAACATCAATGACATACTATACATCAAAACTGAGTTTATAAAATGTATGAGAATAACAAGACACCAATCTAATCCAACCTTACCTCATGTAAGCTTTCGCCTCAACCACGCCATCAAGCCTCATCTGAAAAGAAAATTGAAGTAGCAAGGATGAGTATAAAAATATATTCAGTAAGTAGCCCACCGGTAGTTATTAGTTTGTTCTTAAATCTTACCATATTCATTTTGTTCGTTTGTTCGGTGTCCTATTCTTATTTGAGAGTTTGTTCCCAAGTATAGGATCTTCCTAGGCTACACCCTAGGTTTATTCGTTCCACCTAAGCTCAACTTAGGATAATTAGCGAAAGCTATCAAATTTTCATCTCTTGGTCTTATTTGGACCTCCAGCCCTCGAAGTTCATCTTAAGTTCTTAAGATATCTTAGATCATCGTTTTGCTAGTCCTCTTCATCAGTATCATCGTTCTAGATCTGTATCATAGGCCCATGAGGTGCTACTCTAACGTCAATTTCAACCCATAATCCTTGTTCACAAGGGAGGTAGCAACCCTCTGCTAACAAGTTCTCATTTACCTATATGGTCCTTGTTCTCATTTGAACAAGATCACGATTATCATTTGAACAAGATCACGATTAGGAAGTGGTTGGAAACCCCTAATCACAACCACAATACACTTCCAAGTTATTTTAAGGTTCATGCATTCTCAGGGTTCATCTAGTAGTCCCTAATAGTCCTCAGAGGGTACAAGTATAAAATCAAGCTAGTTCTAAAATAGTTATCCAGACCCTCAACACAGTCTAGCTGAGTTCACGACTAGGGGTTAATTTCCAAACCCCTAATCATCCCTGTATAACCACATTAGCATCACATGTATAAACAAATCATCAACTGGGACATAGCAAATTATTCTGAACACGAATACCTAGTCATGCGTTTGATTTCATTTAGCTCAGAGTTCAATCCATCCATTTCTAGAAAAATGTGCATCATAACCGTTTGCGATGCTTTTCATGGATCAAGTCAGTTCACTTTAGTCTCAAATTCTTATAACATGCTCTCTACAAGCATAGCTAAATCCAAAGTTTCAAGGTGCTACTTGCTTGATATGCACAACACTTTTTGTTCGAGTTTGAGCCTCCAGAAATTCCAAATTTCACCGAACTCTTCAAAAAGGTCCTACATTTAGAAAAATTATGAGGAGCTAAAACGATTGAATTGCACAAATTGGGGAATCCAGTGCGATTGGACCGGACCGGTCTACGTGAACCGGTCTTCACTGACCTGTCTTCTTCCTCGCGCGTCTCTTGGTCTGCCGTCTGGTTCTCTCAAACTGCACCATGATAGGCCGTGATTCCTTCAACAAACTGGTAAGAGTTCATTCCAGCTGAAATTCGTACTTTTTGGCCTCCCTTGCATGTCATCCCTGCTCCTCCTCTGCTCTCGCCGGCCACAGCATATGGTGGCAACAACTCACGCGTTTTCTGCCATTTATTTATTTATTTTTAAAAAACAGATATTACATTGGGTTTCAATTCTCTGCTCTCTCTCTCTCACATATATGCACACACTTGTTATTAAAAATGATAGAGGTAAGGAGTCGTTCAAGATCAACTAGACATAAACAACAAACTTATCATCATTTCTTTTCTCTCCGTACATCTCTCCCATCCCACCCCTTTCCACTGTTCACATGTCACCCAACCATCTAACTTGATTCTTTATTCTTCTCAATGATTCGTAAGACCTTATCCATTGACGAAAGCTGTGACCATTGTATCATTGAATCATCAAGAGACTAATCCTACACCTTTACTCAAGTTTTTTAAAGAGAGTCGTCTTCATGAATATGTGCTTTGGATCAAAAAGATATCCAATAGGATAGGCCATTGGGTAGAGATTGCTAAGCTTGGAGTGAATGAGGCTTAAATAAGATTATTAAATCTATTGGTGAAAACAAGACTGGCGGGAAGCAGTTCCTTGCTCTTCTTAAAAGGACCTCCGCAACCACCAACCCACATCCTTTAATGCAAACACTTCGTTTATTACCTCAACGTTAAAGACCAATCATCATAAGATCGACTCACGACCTTATACCTCAACACAGCCAGGGACAAAGGACCAGCCTCTAAAGACTCCTTATCTATTGTTTGAATCATCAAAATTCTATCTAGAAAGATCAAAGAAAACCTGTTCAGTTTTGTGCCAGCCACTGTATCTGCCATCATTCTCATCTGCACCCATGTTGGTTTATGTTGATCCATTCTTTAATCAAGATCCTCACATCTGATATGATGCTGGAATCCATGGCCAAATTCCTCAAGTTTCTTTGGAGATTGAATCCATGCACCCTGCAAAGATTCAAAAACCCACCTCACTCGTGCGTACAGACGTCTCATGTGCCTTCCACAATTTTATCAGAACTGTATCATGGAGCCACATTCTCATATTAATTTTCTCTGTTCCATCAGTTGACCCCTCACCACAAGCTTTTGTACCTCAATCTGATTTTCCCGTACAGCCTACCATACCCACTTCCTCTTCTAGTATAAATCCCTTTGGCACACCTCTCACATGCCCATTGCCTTCGATATCTGCTCCTTATCCTGATCCACCTTCGACTTTAAAAACAAAGTTTGAAAGCACAAACCTTCTCAACCTCATTTTTCCCAATCCTTTGGTCACGTGACCAACATCACCCTCGCACCTGCCAAGCCCATAAAACTTAAAAAAATTTACTATGATGTAGTGTACATCTCTGCTTGGACAAATATATTTTATAATTATATGCTCCTCTTACAAAGTTATAAGTCAAAATTGTGTTTGCAGCTCAAGTTGTTGAAAAAGGTTGCCACAGTTCAGGAAGATGGAACTGTGCAAATGGAAGTTCCAGAAGGCATTCAATCGGAAAACTTCCATTTTGAAACTGGTATTATGCATGATGGAGCTGTAGAAGATGAACCCCTAGACGTTCCATTCACACCCCCACTACAAATTGTGATGCTCATAGTTGGTACAAGAGGGGATGTACAACCTTTCGTTGCCATTGGGAAGCGATTGCAGGTTCTCCTCACTTTCTCTGTTTCTTTTATCAAAATTTTAACTGATTTTTCATTTGTTGATCTATCGTTTTTATTATTATTATTATTTTTTGTTTACATGTATTGGTTTAACAATTTTATCACCATTGCCTTGTTACATGCGATTTTTTTCAGATATGTTCTTGGCTGAGATATAATCTAACAAACCTTGTGAAGCCCTTATGGCGTTGTATTGTTATGAACTTTGAACCTTTTAACTCATTACATACCTCACCTTGGCATTTTAACGAGACAAAATAATAAAAATTGGATATCTTTACAATTTTTCTTGAAATTGAAAGTTGAACAATTTATAAACATGCTACAATATTTTGAGGAAAAAAGAGTATCATTGTGGAAAAGAAAATGTCACGGTAGTACTGGCTTCACTACTTAACTATTAAGTCTTTATTTAAGTTCAATGTTCTTTGTATGTTAACCTCTAGTTGTAAATTCATGTGATACCTCATCAACATTTGCATGGTCCCAGTGCCTGGGGTTGACTTATATAATGCAAGGGGGCCATTTATACATGTGCGCACACACACACATGTATAATGCATCTCGAATCGTTTGAAAATTTTATATTTCTATGTGTAGTGCAAAACAAGTGGATTGATATGATACTTACTCCTAACCTTTTAAGGTTTATATAATAAAATAGCATTATTAAATACAAACCTAACATATTTATATCTATTACTAATAACTTTAGTTAGAATTCTTATTATATTTTTATAACATAATTTGTTGGCTTCCAACATATATTATCCAAACTATATTATCTGGGTTTGACACTTTAGGCATTGTGACTTACAAATGTTTCGTTCATATTGGCTTAATTTTCTGTTGGAACTTTTAGGTTAGATCTTGTTGTAGTATAGAAGTTTGTACTGATCGATTAAATTTTTGTCCCATTTTGATTGTAGCAAAGGATTAATATGCTCCCTACATGGAACTGAAGAATTGGTTTCCTAATCAAATCCCATGAACCCTTTCTAAATATGCATTAAGATACAGGCCCTGTTCTTCAAAAAACTTGATAGGTTAAGTTAATTTTAAGTTGACAGAGATGATACATTACTTGCAGGAGTATGGCCATAGAGTTAGATTGGCAACTCATGCAAATTTTAAAGATTTTGTACTCTCTACTGGACTGGAGTTCTTTCCTTTAGGAGGAGATGCTAAAGTTCTTGCAGATTGTAAGTGTTCTGATTATTTTCCCATATGTTTTTGCATCACATTCAAAAGGCTATAGCAATGAACACATTCAAAATGCTATGGAAATGAAGGCAATGAACACATCAGTATTTAGAAAGTGAAAAAAGAAAAAGAAAAAGAAGAACTTCACCTGAAAGACACAACAATGATGAACATAATCTACATACACTCCTCTCCTGTTGCCTCTTTGAAAAAGTTAGCTTTGCTACTAACTCTCTTCTGGGTATTGCTTATTTCTTACAGATATGGTTAAGAACAAAGGATTCCTTCCATCTGGACCTTCGGAGATACATACCCAACGAAATCATTTGAAGGATATTATTTTCTCATTGCTTCCTGCATGCCAGGATGACGATCCAGAATCTAAAATTCCATTTAAAGCAGATGCAATAATTGCTAATCCCCCTGCATATGGTTAGAACCAAATTTATTCTTCTATGTTCTTTTTCTTGGGATTTCTTAGTTTTTTACTTATAATCTTCTCTCCTTGTGCTTCCATTTGTTCCCTGCCCTTTAAACATGGGTTAGAGTAATAATTTTTCATTTTGACAAGTGACTGAAAACTCCTTGGAGTGGCTGCCAATTCTCGACTGATTCAATGGAATAAACTGTAGCGACCCAATTTTCGTTAGTTAAAGGTACAAACAATAGTCACGGAGTTAAGTCAAAATGGTTTACAAAAGATACATAAGTTTCAAGAAGCGGCATTTAAAATAATAATAAAATGACAAGAAGGATGACGACTCGATCTAAAGGGCACCCCCTATAGCTGCACGACTCCAAGGCTCCCGCTATCAACAGTGGTCTGTACTCCATCTGAAAAAATAGAATAACATGGAATAAGTATAAAAATGGTAAGTAACCTACTTGTAGGCTCTCGTCGTACTTATACTTGGCTCTAGTCTATGCTTGCCGTATAAGGCTTACGCATAAAACTCTATACACTACTACTTCTCTAAGAGTACTTATTAGGCTCTATGGCAAGCTCTAGTTTACTTAGACCCTTATGTCAGACTTTGAGATACATGGCCCCTATGACGAGCTCGGAAATACGTGGCCCTTAGGAAGGGCTTTGAAATACATGGCCCTTATGAAAGGCTATGCTTTACGTTCTCTTAGGTCCATCCTCAACCTTGCTAATTGTGCCTAGGTTAAATCTTATAAGTATGGAGGAGCCCTTCGCTCTTAAAAAGGTAACTGCACTCCGCACATGATTGTCTACTAAGCTCTAATCAAAAGGTTCACCCTAGTGGTGTCGTGCAACAACTGCGTAGTCCTAAGATCAATAAACTACCTGTTGCATCACCTTTTTAGGATACCGTCCTTGGGTTAGAACAGTAAACTAGGTCTTAGGAACAGTAAACTACCTGCCATATCGTCTTTTAAGGCTAAGACAATAAACTACCTGTTGTATCGCCTTTTCAGGCAGAAACAATTAACTACCTGCTGCATTGCCTTTTCAAGCAGAAACAACAAACTACCTATTGCATTGTGGAAACAGTTAACTACCTGTTGCATCATCTTTTCAAGCGGAAACAATAAACTACTTGTTGTATGACTTTTTCAGGCAGAAACGGTAATATTCTTGTTCACACACCCTCTCGGGTTAGAACAGTATAAGGTCATGACTCCCCAATAGACACAACTGTAGCTGCCTCAGTAGTATACCCTCTATGACTTTTGGGATTCTCTATGGGTGATAACTGAACTCTNCCCCCCCCCCCCAGCTAGTTCACGAATAGGGGTTGCACCCTAATCGTCCCTATGAGATACCTAGTCAACCCAATGTTCTGTGAACTCCAAAACTAGATAATAACGTAGAACAACAATACAGGGTCTAACATACTCATAATATGTATTCTAGAGCACATAGCATAATTAGGCATATATGGGTTCCCAAACTCTATATCATACATTTATAAACATATATAAACATACATCATGCTCAACATGCTCAAACAAGGGGTAGTGAAACAACCAAGACATGTTGGAAAACTTATAAACATATTAACTCTATCAGAGTTCACAATTATGCATTGCGGAAGCGGTAAAACTAAGTACTGTGCTAAACCATAAACTATTAAGTTTTCTAGGCTTAGCTATCATTGAAACTAGCTTAACTAGGCTTCTAAACATGATTTCCAATCATTTGCCCATGGTCCTACTCCACTCCTTCAAGTATTTTTTAAAACTTGTTCCATGTGGTTACTTATTTGTTTGTTGACTTCTTGAGCTTGGTTCGAGTTGTTAAGAATTTCAAGTTCTCCAAAATTCCGCAATATGCCCTAAATTAAGTCAAGAGAATAAAACTGGTGAAAATGGCTAGCTTCAAATTCTTTAAAAAAGAGACGTAGATCGAGAAACTAACCGTTGACTGTACGGTTATCTTCTCCAACTTGCATGTGTGTCATTTTGCTTTCCTTTCTCTTTTTTCTTTTCTTTTGAAAATTCTTTTATTTATTTTCTTAAAAATGTAGGTGTTACATAAACTCCTCCTCAACCGACACTACTGCACTATCACCAAAGACATCACATCCTTCAATTTTGAAAGTGCATATACTTTTCTTGTTAATTGAATCGTTCCAAAAGATAGAGAAATACGCACCCCTTGAGCCTAATGATTTCTGAATTCTTCACCGTTAGCTAACTTAAAAAACTGAGTGGATCTGTGAGACTACAAATTCTTGGATGACTTCAAGTAAAATTCCTCATTAGCGGCACAGTTCAAATTTCATCCTTCAATAAGTATCGGAAGAATTTCACCAACTAGAGGGAAATATATACTCTCTATGCAAGACTTGTTTACCTTTGTTGACTGGAAATACATCCTTCCTATGCACAACCCCTGAATTTAACGCCTTTTGCTCACCAACCATGTGAATAAATTGCCACACGTCAGATGCAAAATCCAGTGGTCTCATCTCCTTCCCTCAACCCTTTAAATTTACATCTTTGTCTCCCAGAAGTGTTTCCTCCGTTGCTTCCAAGTCTAGGAGCTGTTCCTTGATGGTGATTCTTTTCAAGAAAGTTGTGTCTGAAGCTCCCAAATTCCTGAGTACATCGATTGCTTGGAGATCACTAGAAAGAATGGATTTATAGATTTTTATGCATAAAAAAGCATCAAGATTTAATAGCCTCTTTCAGTTCTCTAAGCTTCTATGTCCAAGCCAGCCTTTTAAGGAGTTTTTGTTCCACCAATCCTATCCTTCATGAGAGAGCTAAAAGGAAAGATGCTGCATCCATGTATTCTTAAACTTAAAGGATGATAGCCCCATTTTTCAGCTCCAAAGGTGATCATAGTAGGGTAGAGGTCAAAGGTAATTCAATCAAACCTTTTAACTGATGCACTAGAAAAATTTGATATACAAGAGTTCGAAGCTATGATTTTTTTTTTTAATCAGCAATTGGGCAGGGCATATTCTGAAGGCTAGACCAAGAAAATTTACCATTTACAGGGAAAGTCTGTCAATGAATCATTGATTAAATGGAACGGATGAAATGATTCATGCTGCAAGTGGGAGGTTTACCATTAGATTTCTCATGGGATCAGCCAGAGGCATTAAAATCCCCACCAAGGATCCAATTATCACGGTATCAGTACATAGAAAAGATCAGTCAGTAGTACTAAAAAAAAGAAGAAATTAGGGACCTCTTGCCAGAATTGGCGCCTTAGAAGGACGCGTTGGAAGGACCGTTTGTGTGCCATAATTTACAATCATCAGTCAAAGAAAAGTAAAAAGGAAAGGGTGAAAGCACCTTCAATGACCTCCAATACATTGAAGAACAGGTTGTTCAAAAGGATAAGTATTACACTCAAGGATCCAAGCGCAATGCTTGATTTGTGTTGGAGAATAAAGCCTTTGACCAATGCACATTTCTTCCATGAACCAAGGCCCCTGAAATTCCATGTTAGAAAATTGTTTCGCAGTAAGCAACCCCGTAGTTGGAAGTAGGCAGGTTTTTTATATTTGATTGAGGATAACAAGTTTCTTTGGAGACTTGGGTGACTTATTCGGATCAGCAAACCAATTGTCAGATGGTTTAGGGTAAGGAAGGCTAGAGCTCAAGGTCAATGAACCAGAAAATTTCTTGGGATTTTGGCCTGAGAAACCTCAATGATATGAAATCTTAGAATGGGTTGATCTCCTCGGCTACTGTAATCGGTCACCTTGAAGGCAGAAAATAAATCATGGTGTTGGCCAATTGATTCTACAAAGTTCTCAGATAGATCTTTGATGGAAGACTTTAATTCATACCCTGGGGCCAACGGCAAACAATCTTTTATATGGTAATTTATGAAGACCCTTATCCAAAGAAAATTTAAATTTTCCTTGGAAACTTAGAGATGGAGGGATTATTATGGCTGACCAACTTCATCGACATTGAAATTAATATTTTATCGATATTCCATCAAAATTGACCTTCACATTGAAAATTTTTGTCAGGATATCTCATTGTTCTTTCAATTGTATTCATTTTGACTGAGGTACTTTTATTAAAATTAATATGTTATCGAAGATTCTAGGTTGTCTGACTTGATTTCTGTCCATGCTTAATTGGTCATAAGTTTGCCTTAAGTAAGCGCACAAGCACTCCCCCCCCCCCCCCCCC
>NW_019646435.1:95510-110033 GCF_002806865.2 Cucurbita pepo subsp. pepo
CCCCCCCCCCCCCCCTTTTTCTGATTGGCTAGCAGTTTTTTTCTACTCGCTTGAATATCATGTACTGAACTTAAATTGCTTCACTAACTGTTCAGGTCATACTCAAGTTGCTGAGGCGTTGAGATTACCACTTCATGTCTTTTTCACAATGCCATGGACGTAAGTCTTGTATTGATCCAGCTGTACATAATTCTCAAATAGTATTATTCTAAATTACAAGCGTAGTTACTAAACTTTTTGGATTGTGTTTATAGGTCCCTAAACTTTAACAGCATTGAACAAATCATTAACTTTCAATTTTGGTGTCTAATTAGTTGATCTTCAATTTTCTGATTCCTTTTTGGGTTCCTTTTCTGGCCCTATTACTTTTTGTTTGGGTCTGATTTCACTCATTTGTGGAGTTTGCATCAATATAAAATTTGTTTTTTGGGTATTATTAAAAAAGAATTAGCTTACAGAAAGTGCTGCAACAACATAGCCCAATTATGGTTCTTATTCAAGAAACAAAGGTGGTGGGTCCTTCCTCAAGAATTTTCATTAAATCCATGTTGATCTTAAATGAGATTAGTTGGGTCCACATCTAATCCTTTCCAATATAGTGGAAAATCTTAAAGCTCCCCTTGCTTTCACTCTTGGTTCTTAGAAAACTGATAAGTCAGCCATGTTGTTTTAAATTTTGTATCCCCGACAATCCAGAAAGGTTATGAATTGGAGATATGAAATTTAAAAAATAACTTAAAAGAAAATGTTCCACATGATTCTAAAGTTTAAATTCCTTTTTTAATGGATGAATTATTCTAGTAAAGACTAGACGGTCAATCAATTCAAGAGTTTTTGTTGTTACAGTGTTATTGAGGATTATAACAAAAGCTGAATTACTGTGCCATCCCTGGAATGTCCTCCTATCCTCCCCCTTTAAAATTAATATCAAAGAAGTATTGGTGTTTTTTCATCTGCATGATGATGTTATGCCAGAGATCAAAGTTATGATCTATGATTAATTAATACACGTAATTTGAAAAGCACAATTGTTCCATTGGATTATGCAGTAACCATCAGCACCATTTTTTCAGGCCCACCAGTGATTTTCCTCATCCTCTAGCCAACGTCAAGCATCATATGGGAAATAGGGTGATTTACTCCGGATGGTTCTCACTTGTTGGACTTTTGTTTTTCTTTCTTTTTTTAATACATGTAAATATTTTCTCTTTTGGCAGTTGTCGTATAACGTAGTTGATACTCTAATTTGGCTCGGAATTCGTGACATTATAAATAGCTTCAGGAGGAAGAAGTTGAAACTGAGACGAATATCCTATCTTACTGGACAGTACAGCAGTCTTCCGGAGGTGCCTTATGGTTATATATGGAGTCCTCACCTTATTCCAAAGCCCAAAGGTAAAATCACTTCTGTTGATATTTGTAAGATGGCTATAGCATAATTGAAAGATAATATTATTTTTAGTAATGTTTCCTCCCCAAAAAAGATTCTATTTCATTGAGAATATGAAAGAATACACTAGGCATACAAAAAAAGAGCCCACAAAAGGAGGCAAACTACAAGAATGACCCCAATCAAGCAAACTAAAATCTAAAGTATAGTTATGAAGGCCAACAAAATTTTCTTATTAATCTCTGCTGGAGTATCTTGAACATTAAAGTTCCAGATTTTCTAAATGTACTTAAATTTAGATTGGAAGTTTGAAATTTTTGCTTTATCTAAAGACTCCCAGTAGGTACATCATGGCAGAATTAAGCATGAATGGTTTGAATCACTACAGTTGTGGGAATAGAGAGATAAAGAACAAGTCAGTGGGTAAATTTTTGAAGACTACACATGCAGAACCAGAGTTGATAGAGATGGAGTGAGAGGGAGAGTGTACCTCACTTCTTGTAAATCATAAAATCAAATTCAGATTCAATACCAAATACCCTCTTAATTTCGCCCGTTGAATTATTGTGGAATCCTTGGAAGGTGATCTTCGCAATGCAACCTTCATTTCTTTCAGTTCTTCATCTTTCTGCAGCCCCAAACCTTTCCTTTTATTTCTTCGACTCCACCAATATGATAGCCCACCCTTCCTATTCACATCCCTCTCCCATGTATTCTATGCGCACAAGCTAACTAGCTGTCTGATTCATTTTTCTTGTTACCCCTTGTGTATGTTTTCAGAATCGAAAGCCTTTCAAATCCTTTGAGAAGGGGATTCTCGTATCCAAGAAAGAGCTACTCCTTTTCCAGATTATTCATCAGCCTCCGCTCCTTTTTCCTCATTTCTTATTTATTTCAGATATTTGTAGGTTTTCTTTTTTTTTTTTTCTTTTTTTTTTTTCTTTTTTTCTTTTTTCTTTTTATAGTTGTTTTATCCGAAGTCTGGCTATTACTTGTTTAAGAAGCACTTGGGTCCTGCCACACCCCTTCCAAGGCTTAAGTATGGACTACTAAAATTTTAAGGAACATAATTGCAGCTTAATACTTCTGGGAGCTGCATTAGCTTTAGCAAGTTCTTTTGTCACTATCCTCCTTTGTTTACTTTATTCCATCTAAATTAATATGGTATTTTATCTCGAGGACTTGTGTTCAAATCTTCATTTTCTCCCCAATAATATTGATTTCCAGTTGTTGAACTTCGTACAAATTTTCAACAAATGAATTGGAGTATTAAAGTATTGATGTAAAATTAAATTTACCACAATTCATTAACTTAAATTTTTGGGTTGAGTAGTGAATTGACAGTATGACATCCATCCTTATTTCCTCCTTTTCCCAGGATTTGTTGTTTATAAATTCTTGCTGCTATCATTTCCTGTTCTTTGGGAATTCTGTTACTTCATGTGGTACTCGATGATCCCACTCGTACTCCTTGTTTTAATGAAAGCCTTTTCTCATTGTTTCAGATTGGGGGCCTAAAATTGATGTAGTTGGATTTTGTTTCCTTGACCTTGCTTCAAATTATCAACCGCCAAGTTCCCTTGTGGAATGGTTAGAAGCTGGTGAAAAGCCCATTTATATTGGATTTGGCAGCCTTGTGAGTTCTATTTTCAACCTTTTTGATCTTCTAGTATTTTAAATGTTTTAAGTTTCAGTTACGCTATAAACAATTATGAAAGGATGAAATAATCCATCTATTTTTTCAATTTTGAGTTTGATGCAGCCTGTTGAACAACCACAAGAAATGACACAGATCATAGTTGAAGCTCTGAACATTACAGGAAGGAGAGGAATAATCAATAAAGGCTGGGGTGGTCTTGGAAACTGTTAGTTTAATATTTCTATCCTTTTTCTCTTTTTGCCGGTTCATTTATGAAATAGAAAAAAAGATATATATGTTTCGTGGCTTCCAATGCTTGACTGATGGAAGGCATATGGTTCTGTATATCTAGTGGCAGAGCCAAAAGAGTTCGTGTACGTGCTGGATAACTGTCCTCACGATTGGCTATTTCCGAGATGCATGGCTGTGGTAAAGTTTTTAAGTGCTATCTTTAATTTTTTGCAACTTTGTGGCACAAAGTTTTTTTGTCCATCGCAACATCTTGGGCTTGTCTCAAGTTCCTAAATTACAACTTGGCATGGTTGTTGCCTTTGTCTTGAGAGGAATAGCATGATTGTTTAGAGGGTTGAGAGGTGGTCAGGTTGCTAGGTTTAATGTATCTTTATGGATATCTGTTCATCAAGCTTTTCATAATTATCAGTTTAGTCTTATTCTTCTAGATTGGTTAGTGTTGGGACTCTTTGTGCGTCAGTTGTTTCTGGTACATTCTTTCATCGGCTACATTCATTTTACTCGGTCAAAGCTCAGCTCGTTGCAAATAATGGAATGTTGAACAATATAAACTTAAACATTTTTCATGTTATACTTGGTGATTGTGGTCTCTAAAAATGATTCAGGTACACCATGGGGGTGCTGGAACAACTGCAGCTGGTCTCAAAGCTGCTGTACAGTCTCACCATTCCTCTTTATCTTTTTTGACACTGTTGTTATGCATAATGACGGATCTCAGCCTTGTTCCTGTTTTTGTTTTTTTCAGTGTCCAACAACAATTGTGCCGATCTTCGGTGATCAGCAATTTTGGGGAGACCGTGTGCATGCAAGGGGACTCGGTCCCCCGCCTATCCCAATAGCTGAGTTTTCGCTTGAAAATTTGATTGATGCCATAAACTTTATGCTTGAACCCAAGGTATTTTAGCTACTTCTGTCAACTTTTGGTGACTTCTAAAATTAATATTTGAGTTAATACAAAGTTATCATTTTGGTCCTTGTAATTGAGACTAATTGAGACTATTGAGACTTGCCCATCAAACACTTAGAGTCCCCTTAGACTCTATACTCTATCAGGCTATTCTATTCTATGTTCGATGAAATTCTTCCCGACAAGAGCCTTTAGAATTCGAATCGATCAGTGCCCATATCTTTGAAAGGAGTCCCTCATGTTCATCTGGTCCCATAGAAACCTAAGCCTTTGTTAATAAATAGTATAGCACACCTAAGCCTTTGTTAATAAATAGTATAGCGCACTGATTTCTTGATTTGACTCATAAGCTAAGGCATGTTCTTCATGTTGCAACTGATAGAAAGGTAAAAACCAAGCTCTCGATATCATAAATATGTGAAAATTTGCATATTGCTCGGAAGAAAGAGTCGAAACACGAGCTCTTTTTCATCATCTTACTTGAATTTGAACCTATGACTTGATAGAAGAAGTAGAACAGTTTTAAGCACTTATTGTTTATTTTTCTGGGATGGGCTGATTGCACAGGTAAAACAGAGGGCTGTGGAACTGTCGAAGGCCATAGGAAGCGAAGATGGCGTAGAAGGTGCAGTGAAGGCTTTCCACAAACATTTTCATCAAAGTAGATCTCTGATTGTCTCAAATACTAAACGTGGCTTTTCTGTTAGACGCCTTCTCCATATGTCTTGATCCTTTTGCTCCAGTTGATGAATACAATATATTTCTTTTTTTGTTATTATTTCAGTTCTAGCTTCATCGATGTATCGACCGTACAATTTTCTAATATACTTTGTACTTGAGGTCTGTGTTGAATGACATAGGAAGTTGATAAGATCAAGGTGTACAAGGAAAGATACAGGCACAGGTATCGCTTGGTGCTCTTATGAAAAAGCAAAGTCCAATAGCCTTCTCATTGAACTCAGCTTTGCAGCCACTGTCGCACTCCGCATCTTTGCACCCTCCGCCATGCAACACCGCGCGGTGCCCATCAACGCTTCTCATTATCCTTTCCCCTGCACCAACTTCAATCCCCAATACCAAAATAACCCATAAGTTTCTTAAATCTTCTTGTTTTCTTCATCATTATATGATGATTCATCAATGTTTAAGATATGAATATATGGGGTAGTTTGTGAAACAGTTTTAAAACTTTAAAACGAGTCTGTTACGGAGAGGTTTTTACACCATTATAAGGAATGTTTAGTTCCCCTCTCCAACTATGTGGGATCTCACAATCCACCCCTATTGGAAGCCCAATGTTCTCGTTGTTACGTTGCCTGATGTTTGGCTTTGATACCATTTGTAATAGCTCAAGCTCACCGATAAGGGTTTTCTCTTTTGGGTTTCCCCTCGAGGTTTTAAAATGCATCAGGTTTCCACACCCATATAAGGACATTGATACCATTTATAACAGCCCAAGTCCACTGATCTCTTTGGGTTTACCTTTCTAAGATTCTCCTCGGTTTTAAAACGCTTCCATTAGGGTTAGGAAGAGGTTTCCACATTTTTGTAAAAAATGCTTTGTTCCTCTCTTAAATCAAACCGCTCTTAAAGAAAAAGATGTTTACTAGTGAAAAGGAGGACCACAAGGAAAACGCTTGAGAAGGAAATGAACTTCATGCTTGGTTTGGATTATTGTTTGAAAAATTTCAATTGACAATGTCTTGTAATTGGTTTCTTTGGTATATATAACATTTTGGATTTGCTTTCTTTAACCCATTTTAGACCATTTTTTTTTAATGAATTTAGATGAATATCTCGTAATTTAGTTAGATTCAAATTAAAAAATTTGGAAGTTCAATCACAGAAATCTACCTTAAAATTTAATGTAAAATTTAGATAATAATAAAATAAAATAATTTTGTAAAATTTAGATAATAATAAAATAAAATAACTCGAATACCTTTTCATCAAAAGATATGGTCACCTTACTTGTCCAGCTTCCCTTCACCTATTCATTTTATACGAATACCTTTTCATCAAAAGATATGGTCACCTTACTTGTCCAGCTTCTATTTGCTTCACCTATCCATTTGATACGGTGACGAGTTTTCCATTTGCTTCACCTATCCATTTGCTACGGTGACGCTAATTTCGCCTAGTCTGTTCTAGGCACGAGTTTCTTCAAGAGGTAGAGGAAGCAGAAAGTTAGTTACGACTTTCGAGATTCTAATAATCAGATCAGGTGGTGTTCTAGGCACGAGTTTAGTTCTTCAAGAGGTAGAGGAAGTGGAAAGTTAGTTACGACTTTCGAGATTCTAATAATCAGATCAGGTGGAGAATGTTTGTGTGAGACACGTTGAAATATAAGTTTGCTAGTAACCATTTTTTAGTTCCGACTAAATCATATCATTATGTAACCATTTTTAATTCAGACTATACTAAATCATATCATTATGTAACCATTTTTAATTCAGACTATACTAAATCATATCATTATGTAACCATTTTTAATTCAGACTATACTAAATCATATCATTATGTAACCATTTTTAATTCAGACTATACTAAATCATATCATTATGTAACCATTTTTAATTCAGACTATACTAAATCATATCATTATGTAACCATTTTTAATTCAGACTATACTAAATCATATCATTATGTAACCATTTTTAATTCAGACTATACTAAATCATATCATTATGTAACCATTTTTAATTCAGACTATACTAAATCATATCATTGGTTACCATTTTTTAATTCAGACTAAATCATATCATTATGTAATCGTTCAGACTAAATCATTACATTTAAACCGAATGAATTTGCCGGGCATTAGGGAAGAAGAGAGGGAAGAAAAGAAAAGTGATGGAAGGAATGAATTATAATACCTTTGAACAATGTAAATTTTAAACCCAAAACAACTGGTAAGTTAGTATCAAATCTAAAAACCTAAAAACCTACAAAAACAAGAATGTTCTAAGTAATTTTCCTATGAAAGTTGTATCAAATCTAAAAACCTAAAGACCTAAAGAATGTTCTAACAAGCAACTTGAACGGCAAGCCGATTACTTTGCTTGCAACCAGTTGATCCAAGATTGTTTTCTGAAACTTCAATCGAGCATTCCCTTTGTCCAAGACATGCCTGCAATTTCAATCAAAATTCATCAGAAAAAACCCAAAACCCGGAGTGTCATCCATTTAACAAAAACGAATTATACCTTCTCGATGACTGATAAGGCAGTGGAGGACTCGCAAGAACCCTTTTGGAAATTGTCACAAGTGCCATCGGGGTTCCCAAAGCTCACAAAATTGATATCATAGATGGTTCGATCATGGCACGATAGCTCCAACGTGCTTCCTGCATAAGGCATTGCACATACCTTTTTCACCCTCGTTGTTTGGATATCTATATCCAATGGCGACCCACCAAACTCTTCGAATAAAATCAGTGTGTTCTCTTCCCCATAATTCAGGTAAGATCTTGGGATATGGTACCTAAAAGTTCAAAAAAATAACACTTTCATTTGAGCTAAAAGTTGTAAGTTGTCGAAAAGAGAGTTCAAAATCCAAGGACTCCTCAAGAACATACCATCTTTGAGTAGGCTTTCCACAGTTAGTGGCACACTTGCCATCAGAGTAAGCCCCACGAAAGTCACAGTTTGAAGAGCAGCCATTCTCACTCGAAAGATAACTTGGCCAATACCTTCCGATGCTTAGTCCATTAACCCAAGCATGGCCCTTCCCCATGCCCATCAAATCCACTATCACTGCTTCACTTCCGAAGGGAGTTTGGAAATTGGTCTATACATAAAAACCAATCATAAGTTCACTAACATCTCATTATACTAACAACAAGAACACTTCAAAACTAGAAACGATTCAGTACCTTATACCAAACGAAACTTTGATTCAATGGAAGATTGCCATAGTTCCAGGGTTCCCTTAATTCACAATTGGGATTGAAAAACTCAGACTTTTCACCATCCAAACCAACCTTGTAATACCACTCATTGCTGGACAAATCTCTTATTGTTTCTCCATCAGCAATCAATTCAACCGGGCCATGAACTCCTACATCAGTATTCTCAAAGTGTGCCCCATAATTCTGTCATCAATTCAAATTCTCAGGTACGCATTGAAGAGTTTGAGAAGGGTAGTTTACAAATTTGACTTAATTTTCATGTACTTACCGGCAATCCAACTGTGGCACTTAGTAGAGAAATTTGGTTGAATCCATACAGTAGATCATCGATTTTCTTCTCAAATACGAAACTATATTTGTCCTTTTGAGCATGTTGTGAGCCTGGAATTGAATTATGAAGCACGTTGTCATGTCATTTGATGAACATAAATGATTTAAGAGTAGTGAGTTTACCAATATATCTCCCGTTCAAGAATGCATGAAGTATGTGGCCACTGGTCTTAACACGTAGTTTTACATCCTTGCCAAAAAGTGGATCAGATCCAGTAAGATGGAAGCTGAAGGTAGGATTAGTCTAATCAGTATGATTTAAGATTAATTAAGAGGGATTAGGGAAAGGATAAACGAAATTTTTTTACCTAGTGATGTACCACAAGTAATCACTGGAATCATTTGTGAGAACCTTTTTGTCAAGAAGGTGATTGGCGGTCATCACACAATCACTAACTTCACCTTCACGTGATATGAATTCTATTTTCTCGTCTCTCCATTGCCATTGCATTGGCTCTTTGAAGTTTCCCACGCAGCTTGAAACCTTCTCCCTTATTGTTGTTTGAGTATTTACCTGATATTCATAGGAATGTATTAGAGATCATTATAATGGTAGAGATTGAATGTCTGTCAGTGAATGAGATATTGACCTCGGCTGTGTTGTAAACTTCAGTTTCGCAGTCAGGAAGAATGCTGACAGACCAACCACGAACTTTGTAGGTTTTGTTCCCATAGGTGATATTTCTGTCATCATTTTCTGCATTTCCAAAGAAGCAACTTGATTTCCCCTTATAGGTATAACTTGTTGCCTGATACAAAGGTTGTCGATGACAGGTAGGTTAGAGACGTCCATTTTCTGTTGAGTTATGGAGTCTGCTCCCTGTATTTATAGCTTGGTCAATGGCTATATCCGGTAAAGCTATATATGGTACATAGCTATATATAGTAGATGGTTAAATCTGGTAAAGCTATATTTAGTAGACTGAACCATATATATATCCCGTCCAGTAAAGCTCTTAAATGTACTTTTCTATTCTCTGTACTCTCTTGTTGTACATGCCTGAAGTCATCAATAAAAAATCCTTTTAGCCAGAGTTCTCCTTGCAACTTCTCTCTATCCTTCTCTTTGTGTTCATCTAGATCGAGCGTGTGCGTTGTTGTGCGATCCTAACAACTGGTATCGATCCTAACAACTGGTATCAGAGCAAGGCAAAATTCACCACGATCTGTGAAGATGGAAAGTTCAAAGATTGGAATTGAGAAGTTCGATGGATCCGATTTCGGTTTCTGGAAGATGCAGATTGAAGATTATCTGTACCAGAAAGATCTTCACGAACCTCTGTTGGGGGTGAAGCCGGATACCATGACCACGGAACAGTGGAAGCTCAAGGATCGACAAGCCTTAGGGATGATCCGGTTGACGCTATCCAGAAACGTGGCGTTTAACATCATCAAGGAGAAGACAACGTCAGATCTGATGAAGGCGCTGTCAAATATGTATGAAAAACCGTCGGCTATGAACAAGGTGTATTTGATGCGTAGATTGTTCAATCTACAGATGTCTGAAGGTGGACGTGTTGCGGATCATATAAATGAATTCAATATGATCATAAGTCAACTGGGTTCGGTGGAAATTAATTTCGAAGATGAAATTAAAGCGTTGATTTTGATGTCATCCTTACCCGAGTCATGGGATACTGTTGTTGCCGCAATCAGCAGTTCCCGAGGATCTGATAAACTGAAGTTTGATGAAATTCGAGATGTAGTTCTCAGCGAAAGTATTCGCAAACGGGAAACTGGAGATTCATCAGGCAATGCTCTCAGTGTTGATCGAAGGGGAAGAAGCAAATCAAAGAGCTCAAACAAACATGGGCGTTCAAAATCAAAGAACCGGGGAAAATCTCCAAACAAACCCAACGTAACGTGTTGGAGCTGTGGGGGAAAAGGACACTTTCGGACAGATTGTACAAAGCTAAAGAAGAAGCAGAATCATAAATCTGAAGATGATGATGATTCTATATACACAACAGAAGATGCTGAGGACGTTTTAATCCTTAGTGTGGATAGCCCAGCTGAATCCTGGATTTTGGATTCAGGTGCATCGTTCCATTCGTCTCCAAGTAAGGAATTGTTTCGAAATTTCAAATCAGGAAATTTCGGGAAGGTGTATCTTGCCGACAATAAAACCTTGGAGATTGAAGGAAAGGGAGATGTCTCCATACAAACTCCAGCAGGAAATCAATGGACATTACAAGATGTCAGATACATTCCTGGTCTCAAGAAGAACCTGATCTCTATTGGTCAGTTGGATAGCACAGGCTATGCAGCAGAGTTTGGAAAGAGTTCCTGGAAGATTGTGAAGGGCGCCATGGTTGTTGCGCGTGGCACAAAATCTGGAACCTTATACACTACTGCAGAGTGTATAAACATGACTGCTGCTGCTGAGAGTGCTTCCAATTCAAGTCTATGGCACAATAGACTTGGACATATGAGCGTCAAAGGAATGAAGATGCTCACTGCGAAAGGAGCTTTAGAAGGCTTAAAATCTGTTGATATGGGTCTTTGTGAGAGCTGCGTTATGGGCAAACAGAAACGAGTTAGTTTCACAAAGGCTGCCAGAGAACCGAAGAAAGTGCGGTTGGAAATGGTCCATACAGACGTCTGGGGACCATCTCCAGTTTCATCACTTGGTGGATCAAGGTACTACGTCACCTTCATCGATGACTTCAGCAGGAAGGTATGGGTTTACTTTCTGAAACATAAGTCAGATGTGTTTACCACCTTCAAGAAGTGGAAAGCTGAAGTTGAAAATCAGACCGGCTTGAAGATCAAATGCCTGAGGTCTGACAATGGAGGAGAGTACAACAAATCAGAGTTTATAACATTTTGTGCAGCTGAGGGAATTAGATTAATAAGAACAATTCCCGGTAAGGCAAGACAAAATGGTATTGCAGAAAGGATGAACAGAACCTTGAATGAGCGAGCAAGAAGCATGAGGATTCATTCTGGATTGCCAAAGGCATTCTGGGCTGATGCTGTGAACACAGCAGCATATTTGATTAATAGAGGGCCGTCAGTACCCTTGAAGTTCAAATTGCCCGAAGAAGTATGGACAGGAAAAGAACTCAAGTACTCTCACTTGAGAACCTTTGGCTGTACTGCATATGTTCATGTTGATCCAGAGAAGAGAGATAAGCTTGATGCTAAGGCTGTGAAATGCTACTTCATAGGCTATGGCTCTGACATGTTCGGGTATAGGTTTTGGGATGAGAAAAATATGAAGATCCTAAGACACTGTGATGTGACCTTTGATGAAAATGTCATGTACAAGGACAGAGAGAAGATAAACTCTGAGACTACGAAGCAAGTGGGAGTTGAATTTGAGTGGCAAGAAAATTCACACAGTGATGGTACAACAGAAGCTCAAGAAACTCCTGATCCTATTGCTGAAGAACCAGACGTGGCTGATCCTATTGCTGAAGAACCAGACGTGGAGCAAGTTGCACCTGAACAGGTGTTGAGAAGATCATCCAGAACTACCAGAGCACCAGACAGATATTCAACCTCATTACACTATCTGTTGCTGACTGACGAAGGAGAACCAGAGTCCTTTGATGAGGCCCTACAAGTGGAAGATTCAACTAAGTGGGAGCAAGCCATGGATGATGAGATGAGCTCACTTGAAAGGAATAATACGTGGGTGCTGACTGAGTTGCCTACAGGAAAGAGAGCTCTGTTGAACAAATGGGTGTTCAAAATCAAGGTTGAACCAGATGGCAGAAGGAGGTTTAAGGCTCGGTTAGTAGTTAAAGGATATTCACAAAGAAAAGGCATTGATTATGCTGAGATCTTTTCTCCAGTTGTGAAATTAACTACTATCCGAATTCTACTGAGTATTGTTGCATCGGAGAATTTGCACCTTGAGCAAATGGATGTAAAAACGGCATTTTTACATGGAGATCTAGACGAGGAGATCTATATGCAACAACCCGAAGGATTTGCAGCTCCAAGCAAGGAGCACATGGTGTGTAAGCTCAATAAGAGCTTGTATGGACTGAAACAAGCACCGAGACAATGGTACAAGAAGTTTGACTCCTTCATGAGCAAGAGTGGTTTCCACAGAAGTGAAAAGGATCAGTGTTGCTACCTCAAGAAATACACTGATTCTTATGTGTTTCTACTCCTGTATGTGGATGATATACTAATTGCTGGATCAAGTATGAGGGAGATAAACCACCTGAAGGCAAGCTTGTCTTCAGTATTTGAGATGAAAGATTTAGGTGCAGCGAAGCAGATCCTTGGGATGAGGATTTCTCGAGATAGATCTGCTGGCACATTAAATCTATCCCAAGAGCAGTACATTGAGAAGGTGTTGTCCAAATTCAAGATGAATAACGCTAAACCCAGGACTACCCCCTTGGCAAATCATATTAAATTGTCAAAGGGGCAATCTCCCAAGACAGTTGAGGAACGTGAGCACATGGCATCAGTTCCGTACGCTTCTGCAGTTGGGAGTTTGATGTATGCTATGGTCTGCACTAGACCTGACATAACACATGCAGTGGGAGTTGTTAGCAAGTACATGGCAAATCCAGGGAAGGAACATTGGGAAGCTGTGAAGTGGCTTCTAAGATATCTGAGAGGTACATCCAATACTACACTTTGTTATGGCAATGGCAAAGTAGTTCTGCAAGGTTTTGTGGATGCTGATCTGAGTGGAGATGTAGACTCCAGCAAGAGCACATCTGGGTATATCTACACTATAGATGGAACAGCAGTGAGTTGGATGTCTAAGCTTCAGAAATGCGTTGCTCTTTCATCTACTGAAGCTGAGTACGTGGCCATAGCTGAAGCTGGAAAGGAGATGATATGGATGACAGACTATCTAGAAGAATTAGGCCGGAAGCAGTGCAAGAAGATCCTTTATACAGATAGTCAGAGTGCCATACAGTTGGTGAAAAACCCAGTCTATCATTCAAGAACAAAACACATTAGAAGACGGTACCATTTCACTCGCAGGTTAGTGGAAGAAGGCGATATGTGTTTGGAGAAGATAGAGGGTGCAAAGAATCCAGCAGACATGTTGACAAAATGTGTTGATGTTGGAAAATTAAAGCTATGCAAAGCCCTAATTGGTATGGTGTAGGATCAGTCTCCAAGTGGGAGAATTGTTGAGTTATGGAGTCTGCTCCCTGTATTTATAGCTTGGTCAATGGCTATATCCGGTAAAGCTATATATGGTACATAGCTATATATAGTAGATGGTTAAATCTGGTAAAGCTATATTTAGTAGACTGAACCATATATATATCCCGTCCAGTAAAGCTCTTAAATGTACTTTTCTATTCTCTGTACTCTCTTGTTGTACATGCCTGAAGTCATCAATAAAAAATCCTTTTAGCCAGAGTTCTCCTTGCAACTTCTCTCTATCCTTCTCTTTGTGTTCATCTAGATCGAGCGTGTGCGTTGTTGTGCGATCCTAACAACTGGTATCGATCCTAACATTTTCGTTACGGGAACCCACCTCGAATGGAGGGAGAAATCCCTGATTAAATTGAGAATGGAAAAGGGAGTGGGAAAGCTTCCCTATCCCGTATGTCCATTTAACCTACGGGAACCCACCTCAAATAGAGGGAGAAATCCTCACTTACCGTTGTCAAATGACCGTATTCAGTGTGATTGACATCACCATAGGTCAAAACTTCCTCCATAGACTTCACAAGATCATGAAGTTGCTTCAAAGTCCCCATTTTGGCTGGGCCGTATTCCCTAATTAACCACAACTCAGCATCACTAAACTCAATATACCAGATATCGTATTCAAATCACGATCGAAATCAGAATCTAAACAAGTCGAGAATGTACCATATTCATCGAGAGGTGCATTGTAATCATAAGATGTGGTGATATAAGGACCTCCCGAGGTTCTACCAAAGTTCGTTCCACCATGGTACTATAGAAGGAACAAAATATAAGAACTTGCAAAAGAAAAACTAGTTATAGGTGATGGTGTTAATGTAACACATGCGGAAGCAATTTGGATCTTAGGCACTTTTAGAACATCAATTATTGTAAATGACTAGCATGTTCATAAGTATTAAAACTTAATGAGTTTAAATACTAACCTTTTGTAGTTCAAACTCCTTTTGCCTCAC